>NC_045171.1:26124265-26301765 GCF_900700415.2 Clupea harengus | reverse complement strand
ATAAGTAATGGACGATAAGTTAGCAGCATAAGTAATGGACGATAAGTTAGCAGCATAAGTAATGGACGATAAGTTAGCAGCATAAGTAACGGACGATAAGTTAGCAGCATAAGTAATGGACAGAAAGTGTTCTTCAGCACATGGACGATAAGTTAGCAGCATAAGTAATGGACGATAAGTTAGCAGCATAAGTAATGGACGATAAGTTAGCAGCATAAGTAATGGACGATAAGTTAGCAGCATAAGTAACGGACGATAAGTTAGCAGCATAAGTAACGGACAATAAGTTAGCAGCATAAGTAACGGACGATAAGTTAACAGCATAAGTAATGGACGATAAGTTAGCAGCATAAATAACGGACGATAAGTTAGCAGCATAAGTAACGGACGATAAGTTAGCAGCATAAGTAACGGACGATAAGTTAGCAGCATAAGTAACGGACGATAAGTTAGCAGCATAAGTAATGGACGATAAGTTAGCAGCATAAGTAACGGACAAAAAGCCCAAAGAAAAGAGCAGCCCTCAAAAGCTCTAGCTCTACACAAATGTAAATGTTACTTCTCATATGTTGGAAAATGTGTGAGTGTGGTCAGGTGCTGTCATTCATTCATTCATACTTGTTGTGCTTTTCTTGATGGCTATTTGTTCTATGGTTATCCACATACTGTGTAAGCTACCCTTGTGAGGATTTGTAAATGTGTAGGCTGGCTAAAACTATTTCAGATGTTTGATTGTTGGAGAGATGAGGTTGGTGGTTTGAGTTCGGGGCAGGCTGTTAGCTTAGCATTGCTACATGTGGCGCCTCAAGCAGCCTCTGATCAGCCCCACCAACAGCACCCCCTGGTGGACAGGATGGGAGTGGCATGGTGAGCCTCTTTATGGCCATAGCAAATTGTCGAGTGGTTGAGTGTGTGTGTACCTGTGTGCGTGTGTGTACCTGCGTCAGTGTTGTGCACGTTCACATCTCTCATGAACTAGTTCAAAGTTCAGTTCATACAAGTAAACATGAATCGTTCACGTTCATAGTTCACCATTTAAATTCTGAACTAGTTCATAGTTCAGTTCATTTTCATTTTTTTTTTTAATTAGTATGTAGTACCATTTAAATAATGAATTATACAGGGAACTAATAATAACTTGCTCTTCAGCAATTATATGCTACTGGCTTAATCTCAGATCAACAAGGGCATGTACACTAAATGAAAGACCGCTCAAAAGTTAGCATAGGTAAACCCTGTAACACTCGTATTTGTACATTAGCAGCTTATGCTAAGCGAGTTCATGAACAGTGCATCATGCTGGATCAATTAAGTGACAGTGCTCGTAACAATGATGAGAAAGCTAAACTATAACAAACACATACTGACAAGGTAGGCTACAAAGTCAAACTCACGTATACATGGACGCACACAACTTCAACAAAGTGCAACGTTCAATTATGTGAAAATATGCCCGAAGTTAACTGCTACTCCATCTAAATATGCCATGAAGCGATATCAAAACATTGCAACGTGAGAAGTGGAGTCACATGACCAACGCAATTACCAAATATGGTCATTTACCGAAACATGGTCTGTCTGGGCAATTTAACAAATAGTTACTATGGCCTTTTTAACAGGTACTGAGCAACGACATGGTACAAGCATTCGATTTAGACAGCGTCTTTCCTCAGCAGAAGGAAAACATTCCGTAATGTTTTAGCTAGACCTCAGTGGCGCTGGACCTCAGATAATATGAACGTGTTCACCGTTCAAATTCATTATTTGTCATGAAGTTGCGTTCAGTTCATCGTTCTCATAAAAATGAACGTGTTCAATGAACGCGTTCTTTTGAATGCGTTCATGCACAACACTGACCTGCGTACGTGTGTGTGTGTGTGTGTGTACCTGCATGTGTGTGTGTGTACCTGCGTGTGTGTGTGTGTGTGTGTACCTTCGTGTGTGTGTGTGTGTGTGTACCTGCGTGTGTGTGTGCACTTGTGGGGCTGGGGAGAATCCCAATGATGTTACGCTATGGGTGAATTCTATATGGTGTGGCATATGGTCCATGGTCTCTCTGCTTCAAAACTCATACACTACTCCCCACACTCATGTCTGAATTTCAAAATGCATTTTAATTTCTCATGTTGTGCATGTGTGTGTGTGTGTGTGTGTGTGTGTGTGTGTGTGTGTGTGCGTGTGTGTGTGGACGCACGCAGAGGGTGTGTGTGAGTATGCGCGTGATTTTCCCACATTCTAAATTCATGTGTGTGTGCTGAGATTGTGTGTGAAAGACAAAGAAAGAGATTAATTAGTAACAATGTGTGTGTGTCTCTGAAAGAGAGCAGTGACAAGAGAGAGAGAGAGAGAAAGAGGGAGCGCATGAGAGAGCAAGAGAGGAAGAGAGAGCAAGAGAGAGAGAAAGAGAGAGCAAGAGAGAGAGAGAGAAAGAGAGAGCGAGTGAGAGAGCAAGAGAGAGAGAGAAAGAGAGAGCAAGAGAGAGAGAAAGAGAGAGCAAGAGAGAGAGAGAGAAAGAGAGAGCGAGTGAGAGAGCAAGAGAGAGAGAGCAAGAGAGGAAGAGAGAGAGAAAGAGAGAGCAAGAGAGAGAGAGAGAAAGAGAGAGCGAGTGAGAGAGCAAGAGAGAGAGAGCAAGAGAGGAAGAGAGAGAGAAAGAGAGAGCAAGAGAGAGCGAGTGAGAGAGCAAGATAGAGAGAGAAAGAGAGAGCAAGAGAGAGCAAGAGTGAGAGAGAAAGAGAGCGCGTGTGAGAGAGAGAGCAAGAGAGAGAGAGAAAGAGAGAGCAAGAGAGAGAGAAAGAGAGAGCAAGAGAGAGCGAGTGAGAGAGCAAGATAGAGAGAGAAAGAGAGAGCAAGAGAGAGCAAGAGTGAGAGAGAAAGAGAGCGCGTGTGAGAGAGAGAGCAAGAGAGAGAGAGAAAGAGAGAGCAAGAGAGAGAGAAAGAGAGAGCAAGAGAGAGCGAGTGAGAGAGCAAGATAGAGAGAGAAAGAGAGAGCAAGAGAGAGCAAGAGTGAGAGAGAAAGAGAGCGCGTGTGAGAGAGAGAGCAAGAGAGAGAGAGAAAGAGAGCGCGTGTGAGAGAGAGAGGGGGGGGGCAGAGCCTGAGAGTTCCAGCAGGGTGCAGTGGGATGAGTGGCAGAAGAATTGGGCTCCGTGACTCATCGGCCTAGCTATGTGTGTGTGTGTGTGTGTGTGTGTGTGTGTGTGTGTGTGTGTGTGTGTGTGTGTGTGTGAGCCTGCGTGAGTCGGAGCGAGTGGGAGGAGAGCGCTGTGTGGGCAGACGTGGCTGAGTTGCCCAGCTGGCCAGAGCCAGATGAAAGAGAGAGAGTGGTGGTGTGAAAAGAGAGGGAAAAAAGCAGTGAAACTAAAAGGCCGTGATTAGGCCCGTCCTCACCGCAGTGAAACTAAAAGGCCGTGATTAGGCCGTCCTCACCGCAGTGAAACTAAAAGGCCGTGATTAGGCCCGTCCTCACCGCAGTGAAACTAAAAGGCCGTGATTAGGCCGTCCTCACCGCAGTGAAACTAAAAGGCCGTGATTAGGCCCGTCCTCACCGCAGTGAAACTAAAAGGCCGTGATTAGGCCCGTCCTCACTGCAGTGAAACTAAAAGGCCGTGATTAGGCCTGTCCTCACCGCAGTGAAACTAAAAGGCCGTGATTAGGCCCGTCCTCACCGCAGTGAAACTAAAAGGCCGTGATTAGGCCCGTCCTCACCGCAGTGAAACTAAAAGGCCGTGATTAGGCCTGTCCTCACGGCAGTGCCTGGTGACACCTCATCCAGGTTGATAACCAATGGAATGATTTAGATGTCAGATGAACGACGCCTCTGCACATTTACACAGATTTACACAGATTTACACAGATTTACACAGATTTACACAGCCCTGAGATTGCAGAGATGGGCCCAGCACAGGCTGCCAAGACGCAGAAATGATACCTTGCCCAACAAATACCTCCAGACTCAAACGCTTTGTTTCTGTTTAATGCAGAAGAGTGGAGTGAATCTCCAAAAGAGTGTGAGAATGATGACCAAGACCAAGACTCATCCAGAACATTCCACAAAAAGACAAACACGTAGAAAATAGGCCTGACTACGATGCATCATGGGGCATTTAATTTCATGATCATAAAAAAACAATAAACAAATGCCGTCAAACAATATTTGCATTTACTGGGCAAAAACAGTGATAGATATTCGTAACCTACAGATCGGTGAGAATGGGTCTTTGTTACTGTGCCATTTTATTTTTCTGTCTTGTCTTGTTTTCTTTGGTATTGTCGTATGTTTATGGTATGACTGTGTATGAATGACTACTGGACTCTGGACTCTGTAAGCGACTTCGGGTATATAGAGAAGCGCTATATAAGATTGAATTGATTGATTGATTGATTTTTATGGTGATGATGGTCAATGTGTCTGTGTTCTTGTTCTGTTTGTTTGTCTTCAAAAACCCTCAGTAAAAAGTTCAATCACAAACAAATAAACATCTATTTTAAAGATAGAGAAGAATGAATAGTCACAAATGTGTTAACAAACAAAATACAACTCAAGTTATGAAGCCGTCGCATTAGTCTTAGGTTAGGTTAGGTTCATCTTTATTGTCTGGGATGGAGAGGATAGATCTGCGTTAAGGCACATAAGATTTATCACACAGATTTCTGTTAGTCAACACTCATTTTGTACCAAAGAATGAGAACTCATAGCCACATAAAAGTGCTTTCTTCCTCTCCAACTTTCCAAAGAATGTACCAGAATTCTTCCAAGTCTCTCCTCCAAGAGCACACAAAATCCTGGCTGGGGCACAAAACACACAAGCCCAATCTCATCCCGCCCCCAAACACACACCACCGCCCCGCCAGTACCAGCAGTGACGGCGCAGCAGAGCACCAGAGCAGTACTCTGAGTGTGAGGGGGGATCTCCAGCCCAGCAGGCCTCTGCTCCGAGCACAGAGAGGGTTCAGTGAGACTCTTCTGCTCCGAGCACAGAGAGGGTTCAGTGAGACTCTTCTGCTCCGAGCACAGAGAGGGTTCAGTGAGACTCTTCTGCTCCCAGTCCCAGCACAGAGGGGGTTCAGTGAGACTCTTCTGCTCGGAGCACAGAGGGGGTTCAGTGAGACTCTTCTGCTCCCAGCGCAGAGGGGGTTCAGTGAGACTCTTCTGCTCCCAGCGCAGAGGGGGTTCAGTGAGACTCTTCTGCTCCCAGTCCCAGCACAGAGGGGGTTCAGTGAGACTCTTCTGCTCCCAGTCCCAGCACAGAGGGGGTTCAGTGAGACTCTTCTGCTCGGAGCACAGAGGGGGTTCAGTGAGACTCTTCTGCTCCCAGCACAGAGGGGGTTCAGTGAGACTCTTCTGCTCCCAGCACAGAGGGGGTTCAGTGAGACTCTTCTGCTCCGAGCACAGAGAGGGTTCAGTGAGACTCTTCTGCTCCGAGCACAGAGGGGGTTCAGTGAGACTCTTCTGCTCCGAGCACAGAGGGGGTTCAGTGAGACTCTTCTGCTCCGAGCACAGAGGGGGTTCAGGGAGACTCTTCCTGCTGAAATGCAGCCCTCATTAGGATAGAACACTGGGGAAATGTGGGTCACAAGTCCAGGGGTCTCAGGGAGGAACGCAGGTCTAATCCCAGCACCCCCCCCTCTGTGGCCATGCTAACAGGGTGCTTGGGGGGTGCCTGCGTGTGCCCCTACATGTTTGTGTGTTGGGGGACAAAGGGATGAGTCTGCAGTAAGGGAGGGAGGGGGGGGTGTTGTTTGAGTTTGTGCAGCCATGCAGACGCCCAATCAAGACAGACGGGACCTCCTCCCATCCCACGGTGCATCACAGGGAGAGGGAGGGCTTGGTCACCACACAGTCATTTTCATCGGGGCCCCTTACACATGGCTTAAAGGGAAACGGACTGATTTTACAACCTGGGCCATATTTTTAGACCTTTTGGGTTCAGTCTTCTACTAACTACTATTAACAATCAAAAACGGTCCAGTATTGAGTTAGGACTCTATAACCAGCAACTGCAAAATGGCTATCCCATGTAATCCTGGTATCTGCGTCAAAGCCGACGACTTTTTTATGCCACTGACAGGATCATAATATAATTATAATTGTCTGACTACATGGGGAAAGGCTCCCTACAGAGATAGACCTGTGTCTGCGTACCTCAATAACTGATAGAGATAGACCTGTGTCTGCGTACCTCAATAACTGATCCTAGACCTGTGTCTGCGTACCTCAATAACTGATCCTAGACCTGTATCTGTTTACCTCAATAACTGATCCCTACAGAGATAGACCTGTCTGCGTACCTCAATAACTGATCCTAGACCTGTGTGTGTTTACCTCAATAACTGATCCCTACAGAGATAGACCTGTGTCTGCGTACCGCAATAACTGATCCCTACAGAGATAGACCTGTGTCTGTTTACCTCAATAACTGATCATAGACCTGTGTCTGTTTACCTCAATAACTGATCCCTACAGAGTCTGCGTACCTCAATAACTGTAAAGCAACTGTCGAAAGGGACTGTGTGTGTTTACCTCAATAACTGATCTATAGACCTTTGTCTCTTTACCTCAATAACTCTAAAGAAACTGTTGAAAGGGACTGTGTCTGTTTCTACAGTCATTTTCTACAGAAACGTAAACTACAGAAACTGTACAGTCATCTTCAAGTTTCTTTACGGTTATTGAGGTAAACAGACACAGGTCTATCTCTGATAAGGGATCAGTTCTTGAAGTAAACAGACTCGGTCTATCTCTGTAGGGATCAGTTATTGAGGTACGCAGACACAGGTCTATCTCTGATAAGGGTATATCTTTCCATGTTGCCTGACGCTTATAACAACATTATGAGCCTGTCAATAAGGAGGTTTACTTTGGCCCTGATGCTTACCCCATGGGATTCCATTGTATAGCCGTCTTGTAAAGGCTGGTTATAGAGTTTTAACTCAATACTGGGCCAATTTCGATCGTAAATTGTCCTTAGTAAAGTTTGGACGCAAAAAATAGGGCCCAGGTTGAAAAGTCCCTAAGTTTCCCTCCAAACAGTCACACAATATGCAAGCATCTATTTCTGAGCACCCCGATACAGTCTATACAGTCCCTGAATAAGGTTCCATTGGCATGCAAGAAACACAGAAACCCCTTCACCCATAATTACCTACAAATCGACCTTAACACACATCCAATCACACCAGGTGTTTAAATCCACCAGCAGTACTAAGAATACTGGCTGCCATCCTATTTGATCATGCACAGCACGCTGGTCCTGGCTCTGGGCATCCTTAGAAATGGCATTCAACAACAGCAATGGAAACGTTTCACCTCATAGAACACATAGAAGTTTCCACACTACTGCTTCCTTGTAAAGGTGGAGCATAACACCGGACGTTAATTACAGGGTGGTTAACTGGAGTGGAGGGAGTGACTGACCACCCGGCTGACATCATTGTTCCCACTCATTCTTTAAGGGGCGTGTGAGCCTCTGACTGAAAACACATGTTGCTCACGCACACACACACACACACACACACACACACACACACACCAGTGAGAGCCTCACATGACCCTGTAGCCTTCCTGGGCCTGGGAGTGTGGACAGCCATGGTCTGTCCTGCTGCAGTTCTCTGCCGCAGTGTCCTGCAGCCGCTCCCAGCTGGGATGGGGGGGGGGGGGGGGGGGCAGGCTCCGCGTTAGGGAGGTGGGGGCTGCACACGGGCTTTGGAGCGTTTGTTTGTGGAATCTACCTCTATGTGTCTGCCTGCACATTCCTACTGGGAATCCAGCCTCTTTTCTGGAATGAATGGAATCCTGATCCGCTCCAGACAGGCCTAATCTAAAATGAACAATTCCAACTGATAATACAAATGCTTGCAGTTTCAAACAAACCATACAAAATGTCGCTGCCTCAGTACTAAGGAGCAAGAGCATATCCTTTCATTACTGTAAAACACTGCTAAAGCACCACGTTTGTAAGAGATTTTTAAGAATGAAAATTGTACCACATTCTACACACCATCAAAACAGTATAACAGGATTTTGATTTCTGTGTGCATTCCACATGAGATGTACTGAAAAGGCTTATGAAAGCCAACCATTCAATCAGGTCACGACTCACGTCATCACAACTCGTTCTGTTCCATGTCTCCTCTCAATCTATGCCTCTTTTATGTATAATGTAGTCTCCACACTACATACAAACTCTCATGTTTGATTAGGATGGATATAGATGGAGCACCTCCAACAGCAAAAAAGGGTACATTTCTCTTTCCACCATGACAACCGCCCCCCTCCCCACACCATGACAACCGCCCCCCTCCCCACACCATGCAAACACACCCTGGCAGTAGTCCTTAGTAGTGACAACAGCAGCAGACCCATGGGCAAGTATCATTACGGCATGGGCAAGGAAATTAACAGCAGTGCCACTCAAGCATTGGTTAATGGAACTAGTAGTAGTAGTAGTAGTAGTCCTTTATTGGTACTAATATGTTTCCTGAGCAGTGGCGGCTGACCAGAGCCTCCGAGCCAGCGCACCGCAGTGAGGGAAGAGGCTGACAGCTGACTGGGCTTCACTGGGCTGTCTGGGGCTTCACTGGGCTTCACTGGGCTGTCTGGGCTTCACTGGCCTTCACTGGGCTTCACTGGGGCTTCACTGGGCTTCACTGGCCTTCACTGGGTGACCCCACTTGGCAACCAGTCCTGCACACATCTGCTCTGCAAACTCATCTTTCACACTTCCACATGCGGGCTGTGAGGAGACGTCAAGATGGGGAAACTGGGCTAAATCAGTGAAACAGACAGTGCTGATGGGGTGCTGACACGGCTAAAAGGACACGTTCCCTCAAGTGAATGTTGAACCTTGTGGACGTTGAGACTCCGGATGACAATGTCAGTTCTAAAAGCTTCAGAAGCATTTTTACTCTGACAACTTCTGTTTTAAAGCAATCTAGCAACCATGTTAAAACAGACATAATGAGGACACAATATCAAATGTCATTCAAAACTTGTATGCACTTGTGACTGCAGGGGGGCTGCAGAGTAAATCTTCTGCCGTCCGTCTGAAAGACTCTTGACCTAACACACAAATAAATGTCACCTGACCCACCTCCTGCAGCCAGATCCTGGCCAAAATCAATTTCCCTTTCATGCGCACAACAAGATTAGTCTGGTGGCCTAAGATAGAGGAAATATGCAGGACAGACCACTCTGAAACAATAATCCCTATTTCAGGTCAACTCTGAAAGGCTTCACCAGACTTCATTTTGAGAGCTGTATACCAAAGCACATGTGGCCACCTTGTTCCCAGAACATTTGGATTAGGCCTCTGTTATTTGGAAAGGCCCTTTTTGGGACTCCAGGGCTGTCTCTGCACATCAAAATCAAGCGGGCACTGCAGTGCATCACATTGTAACCACAAGCAATATTTTGTACTGAGCTTTGTGGTCATGCTTGGAATGCGGTGGCCACTACAAAGCAACTCATTCTCTTTGAGAGGACAGGGCAGACAGGAACAGGCCAGCAACTGCAGCATTTTAGAGAGACTGTCTCGTTGTCTTACCCAGCAGAGCTTGAAAGAGTTGACTGCCAAAGATGGCAGACACCTTCCCCACATTGTTCTTCAGAGCCTCCTCTTCTGGGTGGGTGAGGCTGGCCTGGTACTCTGACAGCAGTCCCACTGCTCGCTCTGTGTCTGCAGATCAGGGCAGGCAGATATTTTAATGACAGCACATTTGCCTTCCTCATTTACACAGCAACCCTTAGCAAATGTCTTCATAATGAAAGTTAAGGATGAGATGTCGACCTAGGCACTCTTTTTGCATTAGGCCAGTCATGGACTGCAGCCATTTGAATCTGAAAGAATATTGTCTGTTACATTTGTATCATCATCATTTGTATAATTGGTCTGGACATTTTGTCCCTGAGATAATGCTTTGCACGCTGCTTGGTTTACCATGGAGAGAAAGGTTATATTGTAACTTATAACCGTGAGATTCTGAGCTGAAACAACCAACTGTCCCAAACCTGAGCCCCCACAAGTCCCCAAAAATCCCTGGCAGCAATCATATAAGGAAAAATACTTCCTGTTTCCCATGGGAGTCTCCCAAACGAGTGTTATGGTTGAAAATACAACTCGAAAATACAAGAGCGGTTAGCTTTCCACAGACAATTTTGACAAATTTTAAGATTCAGAGCAATATCGTAAAACTAATATTTTCCTTAAACTTCTGAACGGCAGTCGTTTAGTTAACGGAAAACGCTGATGAAGAACTGTGCGATGTACTTTTGAGGATACAGAATTTGTTTCTTTCAAACTTGTTTTAGCTCGTTGGTTAAACCAAGTTCGAAACAATTTTGTTGAGTTAACACTTAATGTCTACTTACATCTGACACTACTTACCATATTTGTGGACCATGGCGAATAGCTAGACTGTATCGCTTCAGTACATCAAACCGAAATATCCGTGTTGCTATAACATATTTTGGTTAGATGACATTAACTAGCCAATTGTTTCCTGTTGAGAGCTTGATAATTGCTCTCTTTCTTGACTCACTGTTATGCGTCTGTCAGGTTAGTCGTAGTTCCAGAAACTTTTTTAACCCAGTAGTGCTCCATGCAGACTGCCCCTCAGACAGTTATACCATAGCGGTAGCTTGCGTCCACTACGCGACGTGATTTGCACGAGACAACGTAGATGGATACACGGAACTTATGCATCCAGTGAAAGTGCTCGCGCGCCACCGGCGCTTCTCAGTACTGTTGCATTGCAGCAACGTTGGGTATGCTACGCTTCTGCATGTCAGAACAGGGGGATTTCTCAGATTAGTTACACTGTAAAACGGTTATGTTGTAGTGATGAGGAACTTTTACTGCAACAGCATATTACGTTCATGTCAGGTAACTATGGTCTTCCAAGTTAATTACATTGAAATTGTATCCTTTGCATAGTCTTTCTGCTTGCAATTATTCTGGAAACAAACTATAGACTGTTTTGTGTAGTAGATGCATCCAGAACCCAAACAGAAGCGAGCCGGTTGAAAGGCTGTTTAGCTGAGCTTTGAGTCAAAAGGAGAGAGTGAACACATATAAAGGTGGTCATTTGCATAACACAAGGCTACTGGTGACGGTATGTGCAGATACACTGACGATGTGGCATCCCCCAGAGACAGAGAAAGAACTGCAAGAGCAGCACTGACCAGTAGCCTGCATGAATGTGGAGCGCAGAAGATATGGGAGGTTACGAGCCATGTTCATGTTGATGAATTTGAACCCCCAGACCAACCGGAATGCAATCTCTTTCTGCATTCTGTCTTTTGTAGAGAATGAGCTAGTGTGGGTCAGCTGCCTTGGTCTAATTAGACTACAATATGTGAGAAATGACAAGAAAAGTCATTATTGTGTATTTACAACATGGATGCTATTTTGATGAGTTTATCAGGAGTCTATAAAGGGGTTTAATCTTTAAAATGAAAACATGTTATCCTTTATAAAAAAAAGCCTGCCGGGATGTGTGTTAACTTTGAGGATGTCTGAGATAGATTCATTGCATTAACCCATAACCGATCCTGCTTTCTCGCTAATCCAGAAATATGATGGCATAATGCACCACTCTTCCAATAAAGGGAACATATTATTTTGTGGCCTTTGATGGTCTGTGATTGGAGCATGCAAATGTTCCCTGTCAGATAATAATATATCTAGTTTAACAAGCTGCCCGGGCAGAATAGGCCGTTTTGACCACCAGGACTAAACTAGGGACCAAACTATTGAAACAAACTGAAGAGGAAGAATCAGATACCGGTCGGTCCAGCCTTGTTATCTTTGTAGAGAGGTTGTTGCTGTTCAAAACAGAAACCCGAGCCAGAAACAGAGAACCCCTGTTTTCTCTGCATGTCTGCTCACCATTGGTGCACCCCGATGTCCAATCAGGGCAGGCTTTGGGGGAAGTTCCTCCAGCAGGCAAGGACAGAAGTCATGGATGAGAAGAGGACAGAGAAACACCGCCAATGAGACAGCTGCCCAGGACAGCAGGATGAAAGCCCTCGACGCTGGAGGAAGACAGACAGACAGACAGACAGACAGACAGACAGACACACAGACAGACAGACAGACAGACAGACAGATAGACAGACAGACAGACAGCATTAGCTCCACTAGCCTCAGCCTCAGCCTCACACCATCTTCACTGCACTGCACAAACACTCTGAGTTCATATTCACTGCACAAACACTCTGAGTTCATATTCAGTGCACTACACAGAGCTGCAGCACGGAGAGTGCTTGTGTCTTGGAGCAGATCGTTACAGTAGTGGCTTCTCTCTTTTGAGCTAGCCTTTCACAGGTTGGGTGTTCCCAGGCCAGTCTATCTGTAGTGTTACACAGCACATGTTAGCATCGCCGCCCTGTAAGTGGCCAAACTGGGTTTGACTCCCGACCGCTACAAGGTGTCCCTGTAAGTGGCCAAACTGGGTTTGACTCTCAAACCGCTGCAAGGTGTCCCTGTAAAAGTGGCCAAACTGGGTTTGACTCTCAAACCGCTGCAAGGTGTCCCTGTAAAAGTGGCCAAACTGGGTTTGACTCTCAAACCACTGCAAGGTGTCCCTGTAAAAGTGGCCAAACTGGGTTTGACTCTCAAACCGCTGCAAGGTGTCCCTGTAAAAGTGGCCAAACTGGGTTTGACTCTCAAACCACTGCAAGGTGTCCCTGTAAAAGTGGCCAAACTGGGTTTGACTCTCAAACCACTGCAAGGTGTCCCTGTAAGTCGCATGGATAAAAGCGTCTGCTAAACACCTGACCTTTCATCTTGAGCGTTATCATAGTGGGTGTCGGCACATCATTAAGAGCTGAATCATGCCAACTGACCTTTCCTCTGAGCTCTGTGGTAACTCTTGATCAGCAGCCAGCTGTGCAGGGTCACGGCTAGCACAGCACCCAGCTGAAGAAAGGGCGCTGTGGCCTGGTGGACACAGCACAAGAACATGAGACACACAATCAATCACACAGAGAACCAATCCGCTGCTCACGCTCAATGACACCTGACAGGCAGGCCTTTAACAAGACAGAGAATTCCCTTCAACAAACCAGTGTGCAAATCTGTATTCTTAACTAAATGTATTGCATATAATGTATGTTCTGAGGACGTAAACAGTAACGCTCTAAAATGGAGGTTCCTAAGTGGGGTATTCCAGAAGGCGGGTTAAGTCATTTACCTGGGTATGTTAGGCTCAGTTCATATTCATAGAAACATACTTAAGTTTAAGATGACCTAAACTGCTGATTTGTCAGTGCTAGAAATTGTTCAGAGATCTAATTAGCAAAAATCACTTTAATTAAATACTTTTTTATTGCATTTGTGTCTTTTTTATTTCTCCCCAAAAAAGACAAATACTGATATTCCATAGTTATTAAGCAATATTGGTGATAGGAATATTGATATGACATGATACTAAGTATAATCCACAGCAGGTTTCCACCTTAAGTTGATGCTCAGTCAACTGAGTCTCAAGCTTAATTGTCCCTTTGTGATCCATTTTAGGCCGTAAATAATAAAAAATGTAAAAATCTCTTTGTTTCTGGAGGGAGGCCTATTCTCTAGGACAGGGGTCTTCAACCTTTTTCAGCCCAAGGACCCCTTGGCTGAGAGAGACACTGAGCAGGGACCCCCACCCCTGCCGCCCCAAATTTGGGCCTGATATTCATAAAATGTATTTGGATTTAAGTGTCAGTCACACACACACTGTCCCCTACACACGTTTGAACAGAATTACAAATCATCTGTGACACACAACTCGTTTCAATTTATTGTATTATTGACATTTTTTCTCCCTTACAGTTAGCCATCACTCTGTATTAAATTAGGGAGGGACAAAGAATGGAGTAGCTTGAGAAGCTTAAGTATGGATGAAATATCTCATACCTAGTGAGAGATCTGACGTTTGAGAATCCATCATTCATGTCTTTGACAACAACATTCTCCCTATGAAGCATGCAGTGCGTCATACATGGCTGTTGCACCCGTCTGTGCACATCGCGACACATTTTGGCCAGGGTATATCATGTTCACGGAAAAAATTGTCGATCACTTTGAAAATCTCTGAACTTTTTTTTACCTCCAGGCAGCTGCTTACAGAATAGAAATCCCTCCTGCATCTCATTTTGGTCGACAAATCACAAAAAAGCTGAGCGTCGTTTGACACATCGGTGAATTCATCTAATTGTAGTGCAAAATAATCTGCCTTCGGGAGTTTTGCAACTAGTAGTGCCCTCACATCAGCTGCCAAATCACGTACTCATCCTTCCCAAATAACGTACTCATCCTTCCCAAACATTGTTTTGCACATATCACTAGCTGTTGGCAATATTAAACTTTCCGCAATTATGTATGGCTGTTTGGTCTGAGCGACACGTAATGCAACTTGATAAGAGGCTGTTAAAGCTAGCTCGCACACTTTGGCTGATTGTCTCATCAAGGTCTGCTGGCCCTCAAAAGATTTTAAACGGGAAATATTAAATGTTTTTTTTCTTCTTTCAAGTGAGCATGGGTTGTCTTTGAGTGTCGTTGCAGCTTTGATGGTTTCATAGTTTCGTTTGATAGCACGGAAGAGCAAACCACGCACACTGCTAATTCTTCACCATCGGTCTCTTTGTAGGTGAAGGCAAACTTCAGATAATTCTCTGAATATTTACGTGTCTTCTCCCGTTTGCACTTTTGGCTGTTCATGGAAGGTAGATCACCTGAACCGCCATCAGTGGTGTCTGATGAGGAGCTTTTGTTCCGAGAAATTACAAAACGATCAATTATTTCAAATTGTATGGTTATGGCAGGTAACGTCTTTTGGCACCAGATAGCTAAATGTAGCTAAAAGTGCATATGTTGCCATTATGATCAAATGATCGCGTGAAGACTCATGGGTAGCCTATGTATTATTTTTAAGGAATAGAACGCAATCTTTACGTTCTGTTTATGTTTATGTAGTCTTTTGGACGTTTTAATTTTTTTGGAAGAGAGAAAAAAATGCTTCAGATGAAATAATTTGGCGGACCCCCTGCAGTACCTCCGCGGACCCCCTGGGGGTCGCGGACCCCCGGTTGAAGACCTCTGCTCTAGGACAATATAGCTTAAATTAGTTTCCTTAAGTGGAGGGACATTTTATTTCCGTTTCTCTATTTCTATATTTGTTGCTTGGGGATTGGTGCCTCCTCCTCAGACTGGTGGGTGGTCCACACCTCTGTGCTGTATCCTCTCCTTCCTCCAGTCAGGTAGGCCCTTCTCTGAGCCACACGCTCCAGGATGTCTCCACGCTGGACCTTCCTCCAGTCAGGTAGGCCCTTCTCTGAGCCACACGCTCCAGGGTGTCTCCACGCTGGATTAAACTCCGGAAATCCTGACTATGACTTCTCCCCGGATCAACAACAAAGAGTCTGAGGCGACGCCTCTAAACATTGTTAACGGGCCAGGTAAGCGATGTACAGTTATTCTATGTGCAGACTTGGGTTAGCCGGAGTCAGAGTAGAGTCCAGAGAAGAGAAAGCTAACGGTGTGTGAGCTGGCTTTATTGTACGTCCTGCCTGACACAAGGGCCGGGTGGGGTCCTGTGTTTGGAGACCAGGGCAGTTCGTAGGCTCCGTATGGGTATGCCGTGTCCAATGGACCATGCACTATATTCGACCATGCAGTAATTGATGGAGTTGATCCATTTGAATCTCTAATAATGATATCAGCCCGGATCTCGCATATAACACCAAGACGCGATGTCTATTGTTGTTGTGTGATTTAAGCCTGAAAACGCCTCGCTTTATCCCGCTTCATGTACTTTTCAGTTGCCGCTTATGGATTTGTATCCAATCTATTGTGATAACTTACTTATTGAAGCTGCGCAAAGCTATCATATGGGGGATTGAAAGAGATCTCAGTGTTTTATTTCCTGACATTGCTTAACTCACACAGTTAACCCACACAGTTAACCCACACAGAGTTGATTGCGCAAATTCTGGAAAGTTCTGTAACCGCTGCCAGGCTAGATTAACTTTCTGGAACACCCCACAGGTGCATGTGCAGCATACCTGAAGAAACAAGGGCACCGTAGGCCACTCCTTCTTCCACTGAAGGCTTATCCCCATCACCCCGGCAAAGATTATTACAAGACCTACAGACAGCAACACCTGTGTGGAACCAGACGGACACACTCATGAAGGAGCTCCAAATACACACCATGTACAGTAGACATTTAACAACAAAATTGTATTTTGACTCTAAAATAGAGCTGGGCCTTTTGCCCCCGTTTCATCAAACTAGCATCACAATCCATACAGAATCCAGCGTGCTGAAATGCAGTTTATTAACAACAATTAACAATAACAGCACAAAGAGAACCAAAGGCCAAGGGTTCCTCATACCTTATGCACACAGTGCAGGTCCAAGGGTTCCTTTAAGGCATACTGGACAAGTGCAAATAACTGCAAGGAAAAAACTGGTAATTTGTAATAACTTGACCATTTCATGTAATAACAACAAAAACAACAATACCACCACCACTACTATTACTAACTACTACTACTAATAATAAGAATAATAAGAATAATAGTAATAATAACAATAATGTCTTTCTCACCAGCAGAAGGAAAGCATAAATGGCAAGCACAGAAGAGATGATTACTATCACCATAAACCAGTTTATCCACTTGTTTGTTTTTTCAAAGGCCTTCCTGAAAGGAACAATGTCAATCTGTCATTTATGACTGTACCCAAGAGTACTTGTATCAGCTTGTCTTAGTTCAAGGTGTCTCTTCCAATGAACTCAAACCATAATTGTTAATATTTTAGAGGCACATGTATTAAAGTAAAACTATCCCTCAGGAAATGTGTCGTGTGTTGTCAGTTGTGAGAAAAACTGAAATGTTCTGTAAGCTTGAGGCGTTCAAGATGACAAACCAGACTGAGCTTTCAATGCATAAGCTTTCTTCAAGCTACCACCTGCTTTCCATTTCTACAGAAGAGCAGGGGCACCTGCAGACTGCAACATCCACGGCCTTAATTCAATACAGTCATCTCAATGATGAACTCAGTACATAGCCAGATGGGTGGCACGTATGTGAGTGTGCTGTTGAGGATTTCACATCTTACGTGTTCATGTCATCACGGGAGTTGTACAGAGCCATCCAAATGAGCAGCCATGCCAAGCTGAGCAGGGTCGCCACGGCAACGAATGAGAACCAACAGCAAGCACACTGCCAGAGAAGAAGAGAGGGGCTCACTGAGGAATGTTAGAACAATATCATCTGATACTCACATTTACCCTCCCACTCAAGATCCGCCGTCAACTCAAAGAACTACACTGGTCAGAACCAGCCAGGACTCAACCCTCCAGACAGCATAGTACCATGAGCTGTTGGACAGGACCAGTCCATGACAGGGGGCAGTCTGGGAGAGCTGTCACTCATGGCAAACCCCCATGGCATGGCCAGACAGATAAGCTAAGGTCACGAAAACTCAACACAGAGTAACTGCAGTGAATGTACAGCAAGATAAAGCACATTTACCTGAGAAAGGGAATAAAGCAACAAAAAAAAGAGGAGACAGAAAAGAGGAGGAAAATAGAGGGAGAGAGAGAGAGAGAGAGAGAGAGGGAGAGAGAGAGAGAGAGAGGGTGAGGCTGCCAGTGTTTGGACTGGCACTCTTGATCCTCAGGTCGCTCCCATGATATCTATCCCAAATCCATGAAGACATGCCCACAGCACAGCACAGCACAGCACACTACAGCACAGCACAGCACAGCACAGCACAGCACAGCACAGCACAGCACAGCACAGCACACTACAGCACAGCACATCACAGCACAGCACAGCACAGCACAGCACAGCACAGCACAGCACAGCACAGCACAGCACAGCACACCCTTCCCTGTGGGAACCCGCGTCTCTCTTCATGGGCGCACGGTATCCTTCAAAGCTAAACGTTCCCAATTAGTTCTGCCACACAGACACTTAAGGGCCGCTCTGCTCCAGTAAGCAAGTGTGCAATTAACATTCTTTTTCAATAGGTCTAAATGACTGTTGTTCTCCAAACACTAGGTCCATTCTGTGATGAAGGGAGCACAATCATTCCGAGAGAGTTTTCATAGTCATAATTATGATGAAAATACCTGCGAAAGGGATAAGATTGGAATCTTTTGCAATCAGACATTCATTGTGCCTCGCTTCGTCTTTCGAGAGTTTCATTTGTTCAAATTCAGAGCTGATTAAAACTCACCTCTTAAGCTGACAGTGCAAGTGCTGTTTATTGTTACATCAGTTACAAACATGATGTTTTATCATCACAATCTAGCGATAATAGTTTCTCTACGAGTGACATGCTGCACGCTGGCTTTGGAGAATCTCAGATGAGCAGGATAACCTGTGATCAACATGAGGTTCATCTGCTGTAGAACACAAGGCAGGTTTATCTAGACTTTTCTCCATAGTGACTTTATCAGGCATGTAAAGGGTCACTATATATAAGAGAAGAGTGAGTGATATGTCCATATGTTATCTTAGCATAGAAGAGTGAGTGGTCTGTCCATATGTTATCTTAGCATCAGGGATGAAGGGATGCTAAGATAACATATGGACAGATCACTCACTCTTCTATGCTAAGATAACACATAGACATATCACTCACTCTTCTCTTTCTTTCACTGGAGTGCTTCCAGTAGCAGCTGTAGAGGCCTCTGGAGCAGACCCCCAGTGCACCACACCCTCCTGACATCCCTCAATGTGCGAGGCCAACTCCAGATCTCCACTCAGCAGGGCCAGCAGTCTGAAGGTGTAGGCGGATATGCAGCTCTTCTACGGAACGCTGTGAACCGGGAGAGACTCCTAGGGTGGGCTGAGTCACCGTTCTAAACCTGTAAAGTGTGGGAGGAAGAATGATGATGGAAAAAGAGACAAAAGAGAGAAAGGGAAAGGGTTAGACCAGAAGAGGAGGATGGGGAACTGTTTCAGAAGTGTCTGCAGGCCCTGTTAGTTCTGTAAATGTACAAGTGCCGTCTCCTGGTGATAGTAGGAACTATTAGCCTGGATACCAGACCGAACTTAGCCCCGCCCACAACATTTGAAGTCGGGAAGTTCGGTCTGGCATTACTCCATTGGGGAGAAATGATCTGAGGACAGACATTGCCGGATCAATCAAATTGTCAAGGCGGGCTTTATACGATGATGGACAGATGATCAACAGTAACGTAATCAAGCACGTCACCAACACACGAGTTGAATTCGTTTACAACAAACATGGCTGCCGCTGGAGAGCTGAAATGTATAGATTCGAGTCCATTTAGACATTGACAGTGCATTCATTTTGAAAGAGGAACAGAGAAACGCGATTAAGGCATTTGTCAATCGAAAAGATGTTTTTGCCTTCCTTCCTACGGGATCCGGTAAAAGTTTAATTTATCAGCTGGCCCTGGTCACATACTACGTTGTAGGTAACCAATTGAGCGAAGAGGCATTTTTTCTCCTGGTTCGGTTGAAACACGCCCCATAATCACAGCCCAATGGAGTGGTCTCAGACTCATATTCTGACTAGAATTATGAGTATGACATCATCAGGCTAAGGAACTATAGGTCCGACAGGGAATCTGTGGGAAGAGGCCACTTCCTCTGTTGGTGACTGGTACATTATGGTGTGTAATGGTGGGGGAGTGTAGGACCCCTGAAATCAGCAGCTTCTGTCAGCTTCCTCGGATACCACCACAGGGTCTCAGGCACTAAGCAACAGCAGAAGGAAGAAGAAGGAATTTCACTTGTCCTTTGTCTATCCAGAGAGATGCCACTCAGATGAGCAGAACACTTCTGCTCATTTGCTAAGCAGACTTTAATTCCAACAATGACCTACACTTTTGGAAGGACTGCTGTTCAGCTCTGGACAATGGGCTGTTTGGCCACAAAGAGACTCATAAAGAGACTCCTAAATTGGAAGGAATGCAAACCAGCTTGCTTCACTAAGGAATCATGGCTGAGGGACTATAAGTTCTTGCTGAGCATGGAGCGTGCAGCTTCTCTGCTGGGGTATTCCTAGGCTCTCCTGTTTCATGTTTCATAGTAACTAACTTATTTCTGCTTAATGTCATGTCTATGCAATAGTCTGCTGTCTTAAGGTGTCATCCTTGCACCCTTCCCCCACCCCTTGTTGTGTCCTGTCAACTGTTTGTTGTTGTTGTTCTCGTACATGTTTGTAGATATTTGTCTCATTGTGTTTTTATGTTTAAAATTTTTTTTTTTTTTTAAACAATGACCTACAGTACAGGTGTCAAAGGAGAAGCTCCAAGGTCCACTGTCCACTGTCCTCGCTTTAAACCCACGGAGCTACAGGACGTCTGATTCCAGTGCGCCACATGTCAGCCAAGTGGCCAAGCAAGGTGCATTGATTTATATAGCATCTAACGCTTCTCTAAGGCTTGTGGGCCGGAAGAAGAATTTCAGTGAAGTACGTAACAGATTTATATTCTGTTCAAGCCATGTATTTCATTTCATTGGTGAAATTGGACACGTTTTTACATGCTTGATCGAAATCATTTACAAACTTAATCCAGAAATCAGACAAGGGTATTATCAAAACAATGGGATTTTTATGGCCAAAGCGAATGTCCGTACTTGTTCACTCTGTTTACAGAATATGCATGGAATGAAATGTAATCCTAAATGTCTAGAGACGAGTATTGTATATCTCTGTTCCAGTGGGGAAAGCTGTTTGACACCATATCTGCAACACCTGTCCAGACAAGCATGCCTAAGCAGGTTACTGCATCAAACCACAGATCAAACCACAGAATAGAAGCAGAGGCCAACATGGAACAGGGAGGTCATGGGTTTACTGATGGGAAACTAAAGAGAAGACGGAAGCAAAACTCAGAGTATGACTTGGCCCTGAGAGTGTGGGTGTGATTCATAATGGCTTACTGATTTCTCAATTGTCATGTTGTTAATGTTGATTTTTGTCCTTGCCTAAAATATACACTGAGAAACCCAATTCATCACCGTTTTTCTCAATCGCTTTGGTACATTTCGCATATCAGAATTGAAATTCTCAAAACCACTTCTACTTTAAAAGCAGCAAAGTTTTCTGTTGCCCTTTAAGTACACAGCGGATGGTGTTTTTGGCAGCAGCCATCAGACACACCTGGTTCCACCTGACAGAATAATACATGTTAATTAATGCTATGGCCGGAGAACTGATATGATCTTTGCCCTGACACAGCTGAGATATAGTTAAAGGCACAGTGTGTAGGATCTAGGGATTCATTAGCAGAAATAGAATACAGTATTCAAAATTCATGACCTCACAGTTAGATGCCACTAAATCCTACACACAAAAATCAGTATGATTAAAGCTGATTTCACAAAGGTTCCCTGCAAAGATATGTCTAAAAATAAGACATGTTTTATACGAAACAACAATCATAGCTTTTATGAATATTCTAAGGGCAGAGATGAATCATATTATATTGACCGTACTGTGATTTGTCTAATGTATATTTTCTGCTATTTTGCTTAAGTTCATTGTTTTGGTGGCAGAAAGATGAATGCTAAGTAAGTTTATACTGGCCTCTCCCTCAACTTAATGAATTGGGACAAATACAATTTGAACAATAAAAATTAATATTTAACACCAAACTAAACACTCACCAGAAGAACATTTCCAGAGCATAGTTCTCAGTAAACGATTTAGTCTTTTCTTTTTGTGCGGGCTAGTGTTGAAACAGAAAAATACTGTCGATTGATCACCAACTAGGGAAACCACGTTCAAATACTGGCTTACTTGTGATTCCGCTGTGTAGACCATTAAAAAGCACCTGTCCGTGTTTGCGTAAAGCTTGGATCGATTGGCACCTGTAGCAAGCGAAAAGTGTGAAAATTCTCTCTGCAGACCTCTAGGATACGTAGATAGGTCCCTATAGCAACCATCTGTCAGTCTGTTGAGGTAACACGATGTCATATACATTTTATGTCAGGTGATTATTATAAAACCACGTGCGCCCCATTAGCCTACAAGACATAATCTTGTATCGCCTAGTTGACAAGACCGCACTTGCAAAGTGTCGTAATATATAATGGCTAGAAGTAGTACATTTTCAGCGAGTGGAGAACATATTCGCGTTGACTATATTTTATATAAGGTGACTATATGTTCTAAAAACAACGTATCTGTTGAGGGAACTTAAACCCTTGTCCTCTTAGTGAAACGCAAGTGAAACATTCTTAATGGGGGTAATAAAGTATTTCTGGAGATTACTATAATACATTTGTGAAACATTAACCGAAATCCTCCATTACCAAAAAACATGTGATGTATTGGATTAGGGGAGATCAATCACTGTAGATCATAAACATTACACATTTTATCTAGAAACATTTGCAATGGTTATCGGAGAGTTATATGCCTGGTAGGCATTGATGCGTGGCAAGCTACATCTGTTGACTGTATAGGAATCCTATCACCTTACCTTGGAGGTTGATGGAGAGAAAATTCCAACCGTGAAGTATGCAAGTCAAATTGTCTTTGGTCCCTTTGGTGAACTTTGTGTTTATTTTGCCTCTCTTCCTCTTGGTCATGTGTAGTTCATGCGTGCGTCTCAACAACCGCGTGAGCAGACTGTTAATGCTTTCGAATGAATGAAATCTCCTGGGATGGTGTCGATGTTGGTATGGGGGTGGGGTGGAGTTGAAAGTGGGGAGTTTCAAAGATCTCCGAAAGTTTCGCCGAAAGATCTTAAGAGGTTAAGTATACTATGTAGACGTTGTCTTGTAATTGATAGAGATGCATCATCAAATAAATCATATCAACTCTTACCCTTAATAGCCTGTGGCATGCCAGTATAATGAATTTGATCGGTGTGTATGGCCGATTTACAGTTTCTAACCTATCTATCTTCTCTTTGTAAATACTGATGGCTGTGATTACACTGTTCCTCCTCACCCTAACCTATAATTACACATACACATAAGGTAACCTAGCTCTGTCCACTCGCTTCGTCCCTTCTCGTCCCCTCCTACTCTAGACTCCACTATGGGATGCTGCCGCAGTCTCGCCCCTCGATCTACCTGCACAAACCTGCTAACATGCCCACTCCTAAGAATCTATGCTGCACACGGACACCATATATATACCAATATAACCTAATTCCATATCTGACATAGTTTTCTGCTTCTTTGCTCTGCTTATCTTTATAATACTAACCTTATGAGGACACTGCATACACACTAAGCTGTTAACCAATACTGAATTGAATGCTGGCTCTCTCCATTTTGTTTTGTTTATGGTTTGTTTATTTATTGTTCTTCTGTACTATGTAGCCTCAATCGGGGCATTGCTGCAAAAGAGCCCTGTGCTCAGTCAATTCTCCCTGAATAAACAATGATGATGATGATGATGATGATGATGATTTTCTCCATTTTCCACTGCTAATTATGTATATTTCATGTATGTACCTTTTCTTTTAAGTTTCGTGGTATCACTAATGCATTATGCACATGTCGTATGTGTGCTAATATGTCTTATCCTCTGATACGTGTATGGATCAATCTGTTTGCTCCTGATTCTCTCTTCTCCTCCTCTCCTCCCTTCTCTTCTAGATAGATAGATAGAGAGATAGATAGATAGACACCATCCACTCAGAAACCACCAGCAGACCCACATACTGTGATGAGAGCTCACATTCCAGTCTGATCACACAGGGATTCAAAATGTTTAATGAGCTGAGAGAACTAGGAGAGGATTTTGCCATGGCATGTGGAAGCGGTCGCAGAAACTAAATCCTACTCGGCTAAATTGAGCTTATCTTGATCCAAAGCTGAACGGAATGCATTTTTACTCTTTTCACACTGGAATTGCTACTACAGCAGAAGCAATGTTACTCACTCACTCACTATTCACTCCCTTCTTTCTCTCATTTATTTCACCCAACATGCTTCTGTTACCTGAGCCCTGATGTTTTGATATACATGGGCACTCCAGATGCAAGAGAAAACAAGTCCCAAGACTCCCACTGTTAAAAAAACACCTCTCTACTGACCTCCTCTGGTGACGTGCTTGCTCACAATAGCAGATACTTTTATTGTGTTAGAACCAAATTGCTTTAAGATTGCCAGCGTTATTGTTTTAAAGGTTCTGCCCTTCTTCTATCTCACCATGGGCACTTGGAGGTTATGTCTCTAAGGTTAGGGTGAGGTTTCTGTAGTGCTGTGATAGCAGGTGTATTTAGGTCATACAGCTGCATGAGCCACATACTGTGATGAGAAAATGTATGAAATGATAGGAAGGATCATTTCTCTAATTTGATATCTACAAATTCTAACAATTCCAGGGTCCTCTTTTCAACAATAGACAGCCTTATAAATCCTGCACCTAAAGTAGATGATAGTCTCTTTTCCACCTCCAAATGTGAGGAATTTGCAGCATTCTTCAGAGATAAGATAACGAACATTAGGAAGAATATTGCTCAAGAAATTCCAAATGTCTTGTTTTCTGATCCCCTTCCACCATGCTGTAACAGTATGAGCTTTTTTGCACTGGCTGATATAGAAATGCTGAGCAAAGTAGTGTCACAACTGAAGCCGCATGAGGACTGTGCCTGAGACATCTTCTCAGATCATCTATTTTCTCAGTAACCGTCAGATTAAAAAGTATAGTTTACCTTACGTATTCCAAATGATTGCTCACAGAGGCACTAATATGATATGAATCGGTGTGGTTTCCAGTCACTCTGATGTGATGCCTTGGTAATCCTTTACAACCATGGTTAGTCAACCTATGAGAAGACTAACCTTATCATTTCAGCCTCTGAGTGGGTCTGAAAATGTCCTTGTTGTATTATAACTGACTGAATTCTGGTTTAGTCTTAAAGTTAGTTGCTGTTGCAGGACGTAATGAGCAAAGGTGTTCCCTGCAGGCAGCAGATCTCAACACACACAACCCACTTTGGTGGAGGTATCAGAGCAGTGTTAGACTGGAATCTATCGTAGTGTTGTGGTATCTTACATCCTCCTATTTACATACCATTGGTTGTTCTCGCTCCCAGCATCTCTTGCTTGGCTCTCACATGGCTCTCCAGTTCCCACAGGTTTTCCACACACTGTTTCCACACTTATATTTATACTGATCAATGACACATGATACACAATATGAGTAAAGGTAATTATGTGTGTCTGGGGGACACAAGGCATGCATAGCAGGAAGGCGGAACACCAGGGGTTTCTAGCTAGTATAGGGTGTGAAGGCATATGCATACTACTGGATACAACTTCACACGGGAAGGGCTGGTGCAATGCTTAGCCATTCACAATATGTTCACATATTATCATGCTAATAGCCTAAACCTCAGGACAGCCATATGGGATGGTTACAGACAAAGGTCAAAGGTCAGAATGTAAGAAACGCCCAAATCCTTCAGATGTCACCTTAGACTCAGACTTAATCTACCAATCAGATCAAGTAATCACATAACAAATGCACATACGCCCACAGTCTCACACACACACACACATACAATATGGACATTGATACCTATGCCTTTTTGCACCTCCCTTTCTTAATGTGTTCAATACTTTTTCCCTGTGTCATTTCACATTATTACACATAACTTAATTTCTGTTTTGGTTTCTTTGTATGTATGGGTTACCTGGGTTGTTACCAACATCTGGTGAAAATTTCATGTCAATAGCACCTTTGGAAATATTTTTACTGAGAAAAATTGTGACGTGTTCAATACTTATTTTACTCGATGTATATATGTCAATGGGCACAAACATGGCGGCGGCAAAGCACGGTGACGTCACATGGTACCCATGAATTCACCCATGCCCAGGTGTAGTTTTTGGTGGCGTCCAGTGGTGAGGTTGCTGAATTGCAACCAGCTGAATACCCTTCCCTTTACAAGCATGTGGGAGAAGAACCTACAGTGGCCTTCAAATAACAACGCAAAAAGCCCCATCTCAAGCCAGTGTTTTCGTTTGTCCATTCTGGGCTACTGTGGAAACATGGCAAAAACATAATTATGAATACTACATTCCATTTCTACTAAAAGATGCCACTAAAAACTACACACTGTGCCTTTAAGTTAAAAAAAGCACACAACCACACACTTTTCAGCCTAAGCATATTCTCCTTTGACTTAAATCTGTGATTAGCGCGCCATTAAGTAAACACATATCCTGGCAAGCTTTAAAAATATATATATGTAAACCACTTGAAAGACTCAAGTGTCTGGGTAGAGGTAGGCCTCGTCCAATTTCTTCTTCGACTTGGATTAAACAAAGGGTGGCCAACCAGGAGTTTCCTGAAAGGACCAAAGTCATTGTCTATGTTAATCCCATGTATTCTACAAAGCGACACATACAGTAACTGGAAAGA
The DNA here is from genome assembly GCF_900700415.2 of Clupea harengus. NCBI lineage: Eukaryota > Metazoa > Chordata > Actinopteri > Clupeiformes > Clupeidae > Clupea > Clupea harengus. The sequence goes on along the minus strand of NC_045171.1, from coordinate 26,275,404 downwards.
GCCAGTGGTAAAGCCTGAGCTCATATGATTGGTCAAGTGTTAGTAACCTCCGACCCTGAAGAAAGAAAACCAGCAATAAGAAGAATGGAAAAATAAATGTGGTGGTTAAACAAAAAGTTTTCTATTGTAATAGAAGTAGTAAAATGCTTTAGTTAAATGCTGAACAGTTCTGTAATGTCATGCAACTCGTGCTTAACAAATATCTCTCTGTTCCTTTCTTTAGATAAGCAAGGTATCAAAACACATGTCTTCGCAACTGCAAGACCAATGAATGTAATTGCTGTTAAGGCAGTTGCCTGGTTCTGCTGGTAAAGCAATTGCCATTTTGAGACACTGTAAGTGTACTGCAAGGACACAGACTGTCTGAGTTTTCCCCTGGGAAACAAACATCTTGTCCTGATGTGAAATCTCATGTGTCATCATCCCATATCTAATCAGAGTAATGTGTCATTTTGCAACATTTCAGCTTGACTGCTTCTTCACTAAATAGATCTTGCATAATTTGGAGCAATGCTTTGGGTCTGTGTCGTGTTGTAGGATCGGATGCTTTGGGTCTCAGATGCTTTGGGTCTCTGTCGTGTTGTAGGACACAGGCTATGGCACGGTGATAGAGTTGCAGCCTTCCTTGTTCAAGTTCCTTTTACTCTGTACAAATGACGTACTTTACCAGCACCAAGCACCAGCACTCCCTGACCATCCCATGTCCTCTACCATGCTTGACTGATGGTGTCAAGAACTCCTACAACATCATTTCACTTTCAGTTTTGCCTGTACACACCCACACTCATACACACACACACTCACACATACACCCACTCACACTCATACACACACACACTCACACACGCACCCACTCACACATGCACACACCCACACTCAAACACACACACACACACTCACACATACACCCACTCACACTCATACACACACACACTCAGACATGCACCCACCCCCTTTTTTTAGCTGAGATCTTAATCCTTCAGTTTGTACAATTTTAACATTTGGCACAACTGACAAATATGACAGAGTGAAACATGTGCCAACAAACCCCACTCTCCCCTACAGTATACTGTCACTTACAGTTAACGACATACATACCAGTAGATTGCAATTGCACCGTGGAAGAAGCTCACTGAAAATATATAATGAAAAATTGAAAAAAATGAAAAAATGTCCAGACACATATCTAAAACTTTCTTTGTCATGGCCTAAAACAGGTAGATAAACATCTAGTTGCTAGGGATGGGCATTAATAACGTTACTCGTTTTGGACGTCAGTGTTCGTTCAAGGAATAGAGTAATAGCCTAGCATTCGTAAATCTAGTAAGAGTGAAATTTGCCGTTTCTGTCGTATATTTCTGTAGTAAACAGCCGTGGCCCATTCGCTCCTCCAGTGTGTGACTGAAACACTCTAACTCTCAATTTCTTCATATCAGGCAACCCGGAGTGTCCAAATGATACTAGGGCAGTCATTTTATGTTTTTAGTACAGTAGAAATATTACAAATTGTGTCTTTAAAAAATATAGCTGATTGATGACTTTTATTCTGGTACATTTTTGTCTAAATGTAGCCGGAAGTAGAGCTAGATCATTTGACCATTGCTCACGGAACGCTGCTCAAGCTAGCTTGCTACCACAAATATGGTGTCCATTTCAATCTGATATCAACACAACGTTCTAAAATAAGGCTACACTTATTGAGATATCCCCGTTGTTACCCTTATTCAACAGATCCGGCCGGCCAGGTTTGTATCTATTTGCTGTCAAACTACCTTAGCCACAACTTCCTGCCCTCAACACTATCAATGTGTAATGTTTACGATGGCTTTTTTAAAGCGGTCTCAGATTTTCTGCAGCTTGTAACGTTATAACTCAGCACTGTACCGTGGTCTTTAGATTATATTATGTAACTTAGTCCTTCTGGTTTTGAGTTCAGAATGTATAAGTATGTTATGTCAATTCAATTAACGTGAACGTTGTATTGTTTCCAAATATTTCTGTCCAAAGGCCATGGACCCAAAAATACCATACGATGACTACCAACTACCGGTGGTTTTTCTCCCTTCGTATGAGAACCCACCGGCATGGATCCCTTCACAAGAGGTAGCTAGCTAAAGAAACATTACGTTGACACTCATACAAAGCTAAGGGATGATTCCCTTTTCTAAACGTTTGTCTGTCCCTCTTACTAGCGCGTCCATCACCCAGACTATAACAACGAACTTACCCAGTTTCTTCCTCGCACCATCGTCTTGAAAAAACCTCCTGGAGCGCAGCTTGGCTTTAATATTCGTGGAGGCAAAGCTTCACAACTTGGCATTTTCATTTCTAAGGTTGGTTGATCAGGGTTCAACTGTGTTATGGTGGAATTATTGGTTCCATGAAAGTTAGTTGAGATTTCACACAAGTGCTTGCAATGGAGTGTGTCACCTTTCTGCTGCTTGTATGTTCATTTGAAAGGTGGTTCCAGATTCTGATGCACACCGTGCAGGACTTCAGGAGGGAGACCAGGTGCTGTCTGTAAATGATGTCGACTTCCAGGACATCGAGCACTCCAAGGTGACAGATAATGGCAATAATGTCACACTAGCAGCTGTTTATTTATTCATTATTTGCTGTATATGTACATACAATATTAATTCTGCTGTGGTTCAAGCCAGGGCTATTTTCTGTAATACAAAAACGATATATGGATAAAATTAGCTTAAATTAATTGACATTATTCTGATTTAAGTGTACTTTTTCACATTTTGTATTGCAGTATGTATATCCTCTATTACTTAGAAAGGGATTATTTGGGGATTTGAAAATGTGCACAAATAATTGAGTCTGATGAAGTACACTGCCGATTGTCTGTACTTGATAGGCTGTTGAGATTCTGAAGACAGCACGAGAGATTCTGATGAGGGTACGCTTCTTTCCCTACAGTAAGTATAGAACCACAAGCAGTATGCTCTGTTATGTCATTGTCATTAAGAATGTAGAAAATAGTCATTGACATATGACATTGCTTCAATTCAATTTTCATATGTTGCCTTTATATCATCAGACTACCAGAGACAGAAGGAGAGAACTGTCCACTAGGTGGCAGAAGAGTGCTGCACATGTAAATGCCGCAGTCAGATAGGTGGAGACTTTACGGAGAGCATCACGTCATTCTCTCCCTCCCACGGACTACAGACTCTATCCCCACCTATGGCTGACTGGATTTAAACAGATGAATCCCCCAGGATGAGTTCCCATACGTCAACACACACTCATAACATCTAACAAGTCGCCCCCGTCCTCCCCAAGACAGAGAGCCGCACTCCGTTTGATGAGGTTTCTCATTGCTCAGAGGTGGCTATATGTGTCCAATCGAACTCTGGTGTCTAAGATGTGAGGTTATGGTATATTGTAAAATACAATTATAACTTCTATGTATGAATCATGCTTCACCAGTGATGGCTCTGTAGTTATTGATGTGTAAAAAGCAGAAATTTTTAATAACAGATAAATAGTAGTGCATGCATTGAACTAATGAATTTAACCTATTTTTGAAAGTGCTTTTAATGTGACTAACCTTTGTATTGGTGTCCTGCTAAACATTTGGATAATGTTAGAAATGGTTTAGTTGTAGAGTAACACACTTTAAAACTAACAAATATAAAATGCACGATAAATGTGTAAAAGATATATATTAGCAGAAAATGTAACAACTCATCTTGTAATATATCATCTTTCACATTACGGTTACAAACAAGATCATACAGCATTGTGGCCTTTTGTAATGCCTTTATCTGAGCATAGAATGAGCAGAATGAGAATTTTGAACACTGGCAGAGATTTATACCAGAATTAATTTTGCTTGTAGTGAAGATTTTAAGTATGACAACCTTATTTGTCATAAATCATGCATATAGGAATATGCATATAGGCAACAATTATTAAATAATTTCTAGTTACTGTGTTGCGTTATCATTCTTTTTTTAAAGTGGCATTATGTAGAAATTGTACTTCAGGGTTAGGGTTAGGATTAGCAGTTTTACCTTAAAATAACAGCTCCGTGCCATTGCCATACCAGGGTCCGTTATGTAAGTTTGCCTGAAGCCGCCCAGTTACTACTGTCTGCCAAACTAGTAAGTAGCTTATTTGCCGTCTTGCTTTGTCTTGTGTTGCACTTGCTTGATGTTTGACTGTGTTAGGAACACCACCCCCCCCCCCCCCCCAAGTATCTTCCATCACTGTTGGACCAATGATCCGAAACCTGTTTCCAAATACTCCTATGAACTTAATACTTTTTTTTTTTTCATTTCAGATGTAATTTTTCAAATTTGTTTAGGCTGTAAAATATGTGAAATAAAGTTCCAGTTGCATAGAAAGCACATGATTTGGGCAACCTTGACTTTTCCTTGTTCATTCATTATCACAGTGGGTTGGCCTCCAGATTCTTCTTTGTGGCATTACTCTTGTTGAAAACCTTTCATTTGTGGGCAGCAGACAGTAATCTGACTGTAGAACATGAACACAAACCAGGAGGGAATGGGATTCATTAGAACAGCCGGTGCTTTTCCAATGCTAAGAGCTATACTTTCAGCAAGGAGGAATTCATGAGGTAGTTCACACAAGATTTCAAGTTATGATGGCTGTACCCTCAATGGGTTTTGGCCACTGGTGTAGTAGAACTGGAATGTCTTTTAGGAGAACTATTGTAAATGTATACAGACTGTCCGTCGCACTACGTGTTTAACACTCCCAGAAACACTACAAATACATATGCTCTGCCTCTCTTTCATCTGAGGATCATGATTTACCTAATCAGTTTGAAATAAGAAGCGTTCTTGGTTTTTATACCAACCCCAGTGCACTAGAATTCTTCTTGGGCCTGATGACACATTACGTACATTCTCCAAAAATTCTGGGCCAATAAATAAACATACGATTCAAAATCAGAATATGAAAAACGGTACATTTCACAGCTCGTTCACAACACTTTTATAAAATGTTTATAAATATTACACATGAGTACAGTTGTGCATCCTACTTTCTCTTCAACTACATGTGTGGTATCATACCCCAAGATTCATTATATCAGATGTGTTATAACAACCCCATAAAGAAAAAGAAAAATTAAAGTTTCAAAAGGTTATGTTGTACCTTACGTTCAAGGTAGATAATTATATAACAATCACCCTTACGGGTGAGTCCAATACCACATGGCCACTAAAAGCATCATTAAAACCTTCATTTTTTTACTATAAAAATACAGGATCAGTAATTAGAGGGTTTCATCAACTCTGTAAGTTCACATGGTCCACTGTACAGTGACAGGAACTCTTGAGGCAATTAAACCATACTGCCAGAATCTTCTAGCAGAATCCGTGTGCAATGCACACAGGTCATTCTGGAGCGGTTGTGACATAAATACAAAGGAAACACTTCATCCGAAGAAGCAGGTAAACCTGAAGAACAGTTTCTATCAGCACTTAAGCACTAATCTGCTGCAAGCGTGACATTCCTTCAGCAGAGACGGCCATGGAGAGTGTGCAAAGGTGAGAACTCACAGCAGTAAAAGGTTATGAGTCAGGCTGCAGTCTTCATGCGAGGACATTCGACATGGGGGGAAATCAAGACTCCAGTCCATAGGCGTCTGTCCATTTGTAAGTCTAGTCCCCCTTAACACACGTACATTTAGTTGCTGTCTTCAGCGTCGTTCTCCAGCACATCTCTTGAGGAGCTCTCATCTACATTCTCCAGTGAGTCTGCCCGCTGAATGGACAGCTCTCGGGCGTCCATCATTGGCAGGTCACTCTGTTCAGGATTGAGCCAGGGCTTGTGATTGGGGGAGTTCTGTCCTTTCCATTCTGGGTAGTTTTGTCCCGCCTTGTGCACACATCTCAGAACCTGTAGAGAGGGAGTGGTGTGTGACACAGGTATCGGCAGAGATCACATTCTGCAGCTCTACCTTACTGGGCATAGTTTTAAAGATTCCTGCTTTACCTGATTTTCTGCCCTAGACCAACTATACTACTTAAACCTTTCCAATGGTATGGGTAGTCCCAAATGATATCTTACAGCACAGTGTTCATCAGGAAAGTTGGCTCAACAAACAGATGAACATTTTTAATGGGTACATTTTCTACTAAAATATAAGGTATATTAATTCTTTTTGGCTTGTCTGCAGTAGAGCTAACTTTACAGATTACAAAGGACTCCAGTCATTGATGATTAATTAGGATAACAAAGGTTGGCCAAGCCCTTCAGCTTAGAGACACACAATCTCAGGTTTGCACACCTTGACCTGAATAGTTTTGGAACAAGCTCTATGCAACTCACCTAACAAGTTACACTGGAGTGTAGCAATAAAGTCCTTTCACTGAGTTTCTATGGTTACCGTTGTAATTTGAAAAGCTTCAAACACACACACAATTTCCATTTCATACTGCTTTAATCCTGTTCAGGACTTTTCCCCAAATGAAGACATGTATTCTCGAGGCTCAAAATCAGTCATCTAATTCATGTAGAGTAAAATTACATTCGGTCTTTGAAAATATCTATCCCTATCCCGACCAGCGAGAACAAGAGATGTACTCACTTTGGGGGCCAAAACTTGAGACGCTTTGTTCACCACCCACTTAGGGAGAGAGCCTATGAAAAGAAGAACAACAGTGAATCAGTTTGGGGGAAAAAACATGGGCCATCAGTGAGGCGGTGTATAGCCCTGTTGATCAGTGAGGCGGTGTATAGCCCTGTTGTTGTCTCTCACCTTTGGGGTCAGCTTGGGAAAGGTATGTGAACAAGCAGCTGTTTGGTCCAGTTGACACAATCAGGTAACCAGTTAGAATAGAGACTGCTCTCACCACGTCTTTACGTGGAGGGTGTTTCTGAGGAAAAACATGAGTTTGCATGAATTCCTATTAAGTGAATGCAATGCACTTGCACTAAATTAGATTCAAGTTTGATAGATAGATAGATAGATAGATGGATACTTTATTAATCCCGAGGGAAATTTAGGTCATCCAGTAGCTTATACACTTATAGCTTATCCACTTATACAACTCACCGACACACATACATAAATCACATACACATAGGGGTTTGCTGCCTAAATACCAGCCATCACTTCCAAACAACCACACAATTGCCTAATTAGGCACTATATAATTCAGCCTATGAGGCATGGTACATGATTCAATGTATAATGCATACTTAGGACTCAACATACCGGGTGTTTGACGGAGTAGTTAACGATCATATACTCCACATCATTCACCTGCCAGGAACGTAGGGTAACCACATCCCTGTTCTTCAGTGGCTTTGGACAAAGCCCTGTAGAAAATGAGCAAAAACATAGTAAGTATTGGAACAGTTGATCTAACTTACCAAGGATACAGACTGAAGGTACACATTGTGTCTCCCTCCCCCGGTCTCTGTAACCAAGAGTTCAGGGCAATAGTGGAGCAACCACCTGGTCTTGGTGTGTTGACTATAAATAAACCCTCAAAACAAACTCCCTCATGCTTTATCTCCACTCCTGAGGGTTTGAGCAAGCTTCTGCTCAAGTTGTCGATAAACAGATAGGGTAACCTAGTTTGCTGCCTAAAACAATTGATTTGACATACAAAGTTAAATGATTAAAAAAAAAAGGCTGCATGACTGATGTTCAGCAAAGTGAGCCTGGAAAATCGGTTGACTGGATTACATGAAAGCAAGCAAAAACAAGGAAACAAATAAGATGGGGTAAAACTCGACTCACAGGAGTAGTAGCCTACATCGGCGTTGGCGGATAATCGTGCAACGTCAAAGCTTTCCAGCACACTGGGGTCCCACTTCTTGCGATATTGACCGTCATGGAGAACGTCGTACATCGTCTCCGCCGACACGTCTTTTATTGTCATTCTGCACTGTATTCAACATTACCGAAAACTGTCATCAACTGAAAAATATCAACCAAGTTTTACTAATAGTATTCAATTTCCTTCAAGCCTACTCACCTTGATTTTGTGAACTTTTGGATGCTTATTCTTACTCCCATGTGACGGTGTAGTAGGCTGTGACTCAACCCATACTTCCATTCCATTTTTATCATACTTTGTGTGCCAGTTGTCCACAGACAGACACTGTTTTCTAAAGTCAGAAAAAACTTTGTCGTCTGGCAAAATATCCTCACACTGAGACATGATTCCAGACAGTCCGCGTTCTCGAATGTTGAGGCAATCGATTACAACTCCTGCTTAGCTGTAGTTTGATTTTTCTAAACAAGCTGATCACTGCTACAAGACGATTCTCTCCTCAAACAAAAACACACCCGGTACGCTTAATATAGTCCTCAATGTAAAAATGAAGCTCGACTGGATTTTTGTTATGAATTCCACACCTGCCAACCACACTGACCTATCAGCTCCTTATGGTAGGCAACTTCCGGCCATTGTAGGATACAGGTGTGCGTCGTGTTGGCAAATGTTGAAGTGAAGCCTATGATGCAAAAACGAGACAATTATATAATAGACCTACATGCCGGATTTCACATAAATTAAAGTTCAATCACACAAAAAAATCCTGTCTAAGTCCGTGACAATGCGGTATTAGCATTCTACCTGAACTAGTCAGAAGGTTAGCCACGCCCTCAATGCACTTTTTGGGCGTACATTACTACGCCACAAGTGATTTTCGATTGGGTAACAATTGTAGCGATACCACTGTGCTAACAAAAGCGCTTGTCACGTGCCCATATTATGTGCAACATGTACGGTCTGAATTCCTTTGAATGCGTCATATACATATTTTCTTAAAGAACATCACGCTTTTTGTTTTGATAAAGCATAACATTTTCCTCCACCTCTTTGCATGCTTCCTATACACATGCTTCCTTACATAAAACGAGTATACTAGAAGACCTATAATTTCTATCCACTGCCATTATCGAACAAGTGGATACAAATTGATAGATAGATAGATAGATGGATACTTTATTAATCCCGAAGGAAATTTAGGATTGCTGCATTGTGTGAAGAAAGACAGTTCCATAGTTCTTTAGGTGAGGAAGATACATTAGCGTTTGGTGAAATATCTTTATTTCATGTGATACACTTCGGTGTTTCTTTAACTTTACTTTTTTACAGCAGAGAATAATAGTACATTATTCACACAAACTTTGCTAAACACTAGTAGACAGCATATTTCAAATACACAGTTCAGATTAGCACACAGCTGAGTCAGTCAGTGACAAGTGTTGAGAGACTTGTTCGATGTAGTTGAATACTTTACATTTTTTTTAAGTCATCAAATCAGCTATAGAGGATAGTAATGAGTATTCATGTTGCTTGGATGTTCACAACAGCAGTGGTTATAATCAGATGTGTGTCATTTTGTGAGAGAGAGTGTTGTGGTGCAGTGGGGTGTACGTGACGCTTCAGACTAATGTTTGTAAATGTGACAATGACTACCATTAATGTAGGGACACTTCCCTAATCCGTGTAACCATAGTGACAAGAAAATGACAATATAATCAGACCCTTCTCCTCCAGATACAGTATCCAAGCAGACACGCAATGAATAAATAACTGATCACTTTTTCTACCTGCCACCATCTACGTCATTTTGGTCAAGCGTACAATGTTGTCATCTGTTGCTAGTCAAATAAAAATAAATAAATTAAGACATTTAAAACCAAACAGTCTTATACAAGCAAAAGCAACAAATGTCAAACTACTCTTGTTATTTCTTGCTTGTTTTTCTTTCCCACACTGAAGCCTAATGCTGCATATGAAGAACTTTGAATATCTGCTCAGCAAAAAACAACATCCTCAGATCAAAGCAATTCAACAGGCCCTTAAAACACCAATTCATCATGACTTGATTTAGTGTAACAATTATCATTTTTTTAAAAACAAAAAATTAAGGTCGCAAGGCATTTATACTGTCATCCACCTTCAGGTCTTGCATGCTGTTCCTACAACGGTGTACAAAAAAAGTGAACAGTACAAATGAAACACTAATAACTGGCAGTCAATGGGTGTCGAACAGGGCACACCTGCATGGTCACTCCAATGCTGCCATCTGCCTGTCCGCATGTCAGACAGACCGCTTGAGTTACAACTTGCTTCAAAGAGCCACTGGTTAAATGGGAGGTTCACAGTTACATATTTAAGTGGGGGTTAGTGGACATCCTCTGTAGTCCACTAGTTCATTTTCAGACCGTGTGGTGAATAAGAGACAGAAAAGTATAGAGGATAGTTCTAAGCTAGATATACTACAGTATTGTTTTCAGAGTAACTGTCCCTTTTTTGATTAAATGCAGATGAATGCTTTATTCATTCTAACTATATTGTACATTTTGTCTTGATCAATCCTCAACACATTATTGATAAATGGAACTGGCTTGCTTGCAGAGGTTTGACCACATGTATATGTTCTTTGGCTATTCATGACAGTCCTGGATTAAAAGAGTCTTGACTAATCTCTGGTCCCTTAAACCATTTCTGAACTCAACTGCAGGAGTATTGATGACGTATTGATGTATTGATTCTTCCAAGTTACTAAAACATCCCCTTGTCTATTGCACTGGGTTCCTATTTTCGCATGAACAGCTGACCAACAAAGATGGGCATCAGTAACAGTTGTTTGCAATCTCTCAGCATCTATAAGCCTTCTCTTCTTCTCCCTTACGGTAACAATCCGCTGAAATAAAAAGCAAAGGCATCAACACGGGACCTTCACCTACCCCTGAAATAACTGGAAAAGAAAATGACTTCACAACAACGAGTGTGACACCACCAATGCTCCAAAAAGGTGCAGGAACCTAAGAGCAGTGAGCTATGTCAGTCTGCAATCCTATAGAACGCCATGCAGTGGAATTGATGAAAAATCGGAACACTTTAGCATTTCACCTACGCTGTGTTAGATTATTTTTTTTGTCTTTTTTTTTAATCCATGACTAATATTTTCTGAAGATAACCTTTTTCTTTTTTTTAAATACAGCGTTATAGCACATCCACACGGACACTCCGAAAAATCACTGAGTTGAGGGAGTGGGAGGGAGGGAGGGGCGAGGGGGAAGAAAAAAAACGTTTCTCCATCTAATGGCGCCGAGCCAGGAGTGGAGCGAGTGGCCACTGAGAGACAAGCTGTTGGTGGGGAGGAGGCAGGACTGCTGGGGGGCCAGGTGGGCGAGGTGGGCGAGGTGGGTGAGGTGGGCGAGGTGGGTGAGGTGGGCACTAGCAGGAGCAGCTGCTCTCGGTCACTGGCAGCTCCGGGGGCTTCTCCAGTTTGATGTCAATCACTGGGGAGGGAGGGGTTAAGGATGTAATGAGGTTAAAAGCAGTAGCTAGCGTCCACCATGCAGTTCCTCATAATCACTAAGTGATACAGCAGTAGTTAAAGCTGCATTAATGTTACCTACTGCATTCATGTTTGATAATGGATCCTTAATGCAAACCCATGCCGATTTGGGGTTCCTGAACATTTATTGAGTCCCCGTTGAAATCAGAGCCATGGGAATTGGTTTAGTTTGGTGTTTTCAGTCTAAAAACCCTACAGGTGCAACAAAGATCTTGGGCATCTCACTCCCATACGGCTCTCTTCGGCAAAACAAGTTAAACACACCCTACCTTCAAAAAATATCCACATCGTACGTACACTCTTACGTCAGAAAAACACTACTCCCAAAAGCCCTGATTCACTGACACAAGATACTCAGGTTATACCAGTTCTGCATCACCTTACATCTGAAGCTCACTGGAAGAAAACACTCATCACACAGTACTACAGCAACAGTAATTAACATTGCACAATGCAATTTGGAGGAATCTGAATTTTGAGGTGTTCTGCATTCTCAGAGAGAAGCAGCATGCCGTCTGTGAAAGGATACTGTCCTCTTTGCTCTTCTCCGGTGTGCTGTCCATGCCAGGCAAGGCCGCGGCCACACGACGGAACAGCTGAAGAGAAACAGTGAAACAGTGAAATGGGTTGCAGTGAAGCAAGTATGACACTGACTAGCCTCTCATTTGCTTACAGCATCTTTGACTGCCAGTTCATATTGGACACTGATGAGCAACTCTTGTGGATTTTGTCTTTTTTCTTGACAAAATGCTACTTATACAATATTGTGAAGGAAAGCAGGCAGGCATTAAGGCAAAGCAAAGGTATGTGAATCAGGAACACAGACAGAAACACAGTAGCTGAAGCGCCATTACTGGACACTCAGGCCACACAGAGTGATGAGCAAACACACACTAAGGTACAACAACTACTAGCTTCATTCAAACCCAGACTTGGGATGGGACTTATAGGAGACGATGGTCAACTATTACACTGGAAGTTCACTGGGGGGCATTTGCTTGCTTAAGTTTGATTGAAGCCAGAAAACAATTCAATTATTAAGAAAAAAGCCACAGGTACGAGACAACACATTTACAGTGCACACACAAGCATGAGGGGCTCACACACTCCCCTCGTGTGACTGCGTTAAACAGAGAAGAAAGGTCACTGGCAAAGGGAGGGGGGAAAGAAAAGAGAAACAGAAATGGCAAGGTGTGGTGGCGGAGTCTCAGGGTGGGGATGGTGGCGCAAAAGGAAGGGTCTGCCCTGTCTTTAAAGGAGCATCTCTACCTGTTTGACATTGTAGCCAGTCTTTGCGCTGGTCTCAATGAACATGACATTCAGTTCCTTAGCTCTCTGCTCGCCTTCCTCAGTGGTGATCTGTCTACTCGGGCCAAAGCAGAGAGGAACGAAGACAGAGAGAGAACCCACAGAGGCACCAAGGAGAAGAAACGGAGCATGAGAGACGACAGGAAACAGAGAGAGAGAGAGAGAGAGAGAAAGAAAGAAAGAGAAGGAGAAGTAAGAATAACTCAGAAAATGTGCTAGCCCTTTAGAGAAATGTCAGTGTTAGTACAGCCGGAAGGGGCACAGACTTTCAAGAGAAGGTGGAGAGAGAGAGAGAGAGGACAGGAAGCACTGCTGTTGGAGGAGGACAGCAGCACTCACTCCTCCTGTTCTTTAAGACATGACAATCAGAGCAGAGAAACAACACACAGATGCACACGTTCATATTTCACCCTTAAGGAGCGCAGCCACAAAGAGGCTCCATTTCTTATGAGACTGAGGACACAGACCGAGGACAGTTATCACAGCATCACTTGAAGGCCCACCTGCTTGACGTTATAGCCAGCCTTGGCGCTGGTCTCTATGTACATCACATTGAGCTCCCGAGCTTTCCTCTCCGCAGCCTCTACTGACACTTGCCTGCCATTGCCCATGGGGGGGTGGAGGGTGGAGGGTGGAGGGTGGAGGGTGGAGGGCAAGACAGGCGTGGATGGGGTGGAGTTGGGGTGGGGAACATATTCAAAGTAGAGGTGGGAACAAAACAAAAATGGGGAAACAAACATAAATCTAAATCAAAATGGGGATAAAGAAACCAAAGACTTAACCAAGAAACTTAACAAACAAGGAAATCACAAGTGAAATGATAAACTGTAGAAATACGTTATGAGGGTTTGAATCAAATAAAACAAAATGGTAGAACAGAACTAAACCAAATATGAGGCATGCCTCTGAACATTGCACTGGTATGAAATGGCATTTTCTCTTCCGTGATGTGGACCCATGTCTACTCTCCACTTTCCCCATGTTCTACAGAACTGTACCTTTTATCAGCCAAGTCTGTCTTGTTGCCAACTAACATGATGATGACATCACTCCCCCGCTCTGTTCTGACATCATCAATCCACTTTGAGGTCTGCTGGAATGAATTTAAGTCTGCAGAAGAGAACGAGGTCAATAGGTGACAAAAAAGAAATGCTTATGGACATGGTATATTGTAAAAGTGTTATTTCTTTATATCTGCACGTGTGTTTACAAGCATGAATCTCAAACACAGCATTTCAAACCCAGGTTTTGAATCACACAGAGTAAGCACACTGTTAGTGAAGAAAAGTTCAACAGTACTTTAGTTAAAGCACAAAGCCCATGATCAGGTACCCCTCCACCCATCTATAACACCTGAACTAACTACTCCCTCTCTGGTGCATGGTCCTCACGGGGGCCTATCCCATAGCACCCTGGGGTTGACCCTAGCAGCCTGACTCACTGGTGATGTCATAGACCACCACAGCGATGGTGGAGTCACGAATGTAGCTCGGGATGAGGCTACGGAAGCGCTCCTGACCAGCAGTGTCCCAGAGCTGGAGACGAACCTGAAGATCCATGCAGACAGAGGGAGAGACAGAGGGAGAGACAGAGGGAGAGAGAGGGAGAGAGAGGGGGAGAGACAGAGGGAGAGAGAGAACAAGGGAGCAACATGGAGGAGAGGAGAGGGTGCGAGAGTGAGAAAAGACAGACATGGAGGTGGAGGAGAGAAATAGAGAACGAACAAAGACTTAAAGGAGTTGCAAAGAGGCAGCACAAAAGATCACCCATCCAGAAATGAGGGAGGTGGTCTCGGATAAAGGCAACAGAGGCAGTCATAAATTCTAGAATGTTCTGGAAAGCCCAATATGAAGTTATTAACGTTGGCTCAAAATCCCTTGATCGACAGAGATGAGACAGCCTGCTGTGTTGGTGACTCACACCAGAAAGCCTTTATCTGAAAGCGCCTCCCTATTCCTGCCCTCAAGCGTCACTGCAGGGGCCACATTCATTGAGTAGACATACTTGAACGTACATTAGTCAAACACAGACGTCCACCTTCTCTGGGGAAATATCTAAGGGCTCTGAAAATTCTCAAGCCCTTCAGTGGTAGTCGCAGATTTCCCCATTCAGAGATGCCAAGGTGAACGCAAGCGCTGGCCAAAGTGTTCAAGACAGCCCTATGAACGCGGCCCTTCCTGCAACCGCCTCCAGCTCACACCCCATCGGCCACATGGTGCAGGGCAGCGGTGCCAAGCAGGTGGGAGCCGGTGGCGATACCTACTTGCGATGTCATAGACCACCACAGCAGCGGCTGAGTCTCGGATGTAGCTGGGGATAAGGCTGCGGAAGCGCTCCTGCCCTGCAGTGTCCCACAGCTGGAGACGAATCTGTGACCACATCAGTGTGGGCCCAATGGGACCCAGCCAACAACAGCAGAATGGGAGTGGGGGATGAACAGAAAAACAACCAACTTAAAGAACAGAAAAGAAAAACAGAACGGCAGTGTGCCAATGCAGTGTGGGGAGAAATCAAAATGCACGTCTAATGAGGTGACGAGAGACAAACGACTAAAACATCTTCTAAAAAGCAACAAAATAAAACCAAACTCTAAAAATGCATCACACTTCTGCGTTTGATTGAAATATCA
Source organism: Clupea harengus (assembly GCF_900700415.2). Taxonomy (NCBI): domain Eukaryota; kingdom Metazoa; phylum Chordata; class Actinopteri; order Clupeiformes; family Clupeidae; genus Clupea; species Clupea harengus. Next base: position 26,260,148 of record NC_045171.1, on the reverse strand, counting down.
GCTGATGAGATGAGATGATGAACTAAGGTGAAGTGCCAACTACCAGAAAACTAGCAATGGTAAAGATGCTTCAAATATGAAGGAGTCAGGTTAGGTTGAAGAAACATGCCTACCGTACGATCTTCCAGGTACATCGTTTTTGATAGAAAGTCTATTCCAATTGTTGCCTGTGAGAAAAAAAATATCATAAAGGCAATATACACCTTCAGTATGTAACCTAATTCTAGGCCCAGAATCAATACCTTGCGATGGCAAGATGCCATACTCTAGTTTTCATTGTCATGTGTGGCTGCTATCCATGACAAGACTCTCAAGAACATCAAAACAGCATTGTCAGTGCTCCCTATTGGTTTCAGCTGTTTCATCTCTTTCCTGATGAAAGGTTTCGCTTACCTGATATGTATTGTCAAAGCTGTCGTACATAAACCTGGTGATGAGTGAGGTCTTCCCCACTGCAAAGACAATTTATGGCAATGAGCAACACATCGAGTCAATAAACAAATCAATCATGTTAGTAATCTGTTTTGGCCACGTTGATGAAGTAAAAGGGTTAGATTAGGATGACTGTTCATCAGAGCCTGCTGAACTCTGATCGCTGAGTTGGCAACAAGGGTGGTGCCAGAATCCTCACATAATGGATGTGAGCTAGGATAGCTAACTTGATGGGGAAATCGTTATACTGGCTACAAATTAAACTTGCATTTACAACTGCATCGACTAGATGACATATTTGCTGTAACAAAAACAACAATATAGCTACAATCGAGGAATATATGTCTCTGTAGCTTTCGTGGCGAATGTGGGTCGATATGGAAGGACAGATAGCTAACGTTAGATGGTCAACTAGATCCTAGTTGAGCTAGGTAGCCATCGCTACCACTAGCCTCAATCATATAAGTTAGCCGGCTAACGGGCTACCTGGGTCAAAATCATTTATATTGCCAAATACATTTTGACAATACACTATACATTACATCTAAGCTGTCTGATAACACACAATGTGGCTCGCATCCAATGAAATATGACACACAGTATTACTTACATACACAGAAGGAATTGTTTGGCTAGACTTGACTTCCTCTGGCTTGCAAGCCGACTACGCTAGCTAGCCAAAGCCGACAGCTATTATATAAAGCCAACGTTAACCGTATAACGTTGAACACCACACACAATAACGTGCCGGACTAGCGATTTAAATACACATGATATTACCCAAATGAATTCTTGAGGATAACAACCTTTTCGCTAAGCACTCAAGTGTAATTGTGAATACATTTGTATTTAGATACAACGTCCATTCTCAGCTCTTGCCTAGCTAGCTTCCAGCTTAGCAACGTATTCAATATCAGGGTGGATAGCTAGCTATGATATCTTATAACAGCAGGGTATAAGGTTGCTAACGTTAGGTAGCTAGCTGATGTCATCTGTTAGTGCGAAGAGAGATGGCTAGACAGGGAGCCACCAGACACAAAATATAATTTGTTCAATATTGTCAAGAGTATCCACCTCATTTGAACCTTAGTGTATACATGTCACTTCACTGACATCGGGTATGGTGTACTTGTTAGCTGACATTAGTTTGCTGTGGTGAGCATCTTTGGATCGGCCTGTCTTGTCGGCCTTAGTGGCTACGTTATCGTCGAGCATCCAATGAAACAAATCACTCAATTGCAAACCATCTTATAAACTGAGGAATCTTACCACTTTGCTCGCCTAAGAAAACGAGCTTGAATTTCCGCAGGGGGTTCCCAAACTCTCCACCACCCGTCGTTGTCGACATATTTATTTTACGATACAGACAAATCCCTGTTTACTTTCTATACAGAGAGGGGTAATACACGGTGTGTGCATATGGCTGTGCCTGTTTCCTGTACGCGTTAGCGCCTCGTAGTGACCAAAAAGGGTTGCCCCAAGAATATCTATTATAACAGGGGTGGGATTTTTTTCTTTCACACGAGAGTAAGTTAGCCTACATGTCTGTCATCCATTGCAAAACTTGAATCAAACTTTTACTTCAAACATAGATTAAAGCACACCATAAAACATGAACTTTCTGGGGAAATCTACTGTTGTTGTTCCTGTTGTTGTGAGAGAGGGTCTCTTTTTTGCCCCCTTGTGGTCAAACTGTAGACCAGGTAGCATTTTGTTGAGGAGGGTCAAGTCAAGAGTCTAGACTAACAAAAGAAAACACGTTGTTCCTATAACTTGTAGCAGTAGCATTTTATGACCTTTTTCAGGAGAAAAAAATCTGTCTCCTCCCCCTCCATGACCCTGTAGTTCTCGCACGAAGCCCTGTGAATACCTCTGTAACCCTGAAGTCTAGTGTACTCCTAGAATCCTTTACACCTATTGACCTTCCTGAACCCACTCCCCGGATATTCTCGTCTAAATCATCAGTGTGCTTACAAGACCACATGCCTACAGAACTATTTAAACACGCACCGCCTGTAATTAAATGAGACACTACACTACTTAAAGTCATTAACAACTCCCTAGGGGGTTTCAGGATACGTACCACATTCATTCCAAATAGCAGTAATCAAACCATCTCTCAAAGAACCTAACCTTGATAACCTGGCTACTTACAGGCCAACCTCCCGTTCCTGTCAAAAAATACTTGAAAAAGTAATAGCAAACATCTAAACATCCCAAACATTCAGTAATAGCAGACATCCAAACAACATCCAATAAGTGCTCCGATCTGGCTTTAGAGCCTATCGCAGCACTGAATTGGCCTGATCTACTCATTGCATCTGATCATGGAAACATTTCAGTACCGGTTCTTCTAGACCTAAGTGCTGCTTTCGACTCTATAGATCATCATATTTTACTACAGACACTTGAACACCATGTTGTTATCAAAGCATGTGCCCTATCTTGGCTTATGTCTTACCTTTCTAACCATCTTCAGTTTGCACATGTCCACAATGAATCATCCAGTCATACAAAAGTAAGTTATGGAGTTCCCCAAGGCTAAGTGCTTGGACCTCTGGTCTTCTCTTTGTACATGCTACCCTTAGGTGCTGTAATAAGGAATCTTGTCATTACCTTCCTTTACTATGCTGATGCCTTAACAGCCCAGTCTGACAGGGTGACAGGGTAATGTCGGATCTACAGCTGATGTTTGTCCTCATTTAGCCTGCCTGTTCACGGTGTTCACATGTTCACGTTAAGGTTAGAACACACTCAATCATGCAGGTCTAGAGGCCCTGGCCACAACACAATAAACACACAGTTACAAATGCTAACTACTCTTTGGAAGGATGGGTGGGGCTGACTGGCTCTTCAGAGACAACTGTACAATATAAAAAGAAATGCATTTGAGTTAAGGGTTCCATTCACATATATGGGGATCCAGCAGGGGCAGGAGGGGGGCAGGGGGGGCAGAGGGGGATGGGGGGGATGGGGCACAAAGGACAGCATGGCTCAGGAGATATGGGGTGTAAACTCTTTCACAGCGGGCTGAAGGAGCACTTTTACAGGAATCCTGAACTGCAAAAAGAGAAGGAGGATTATTGTTCCCTTTGGATAACAGCAACACTAATACACATGTATGTACACACATAAAAGGTTACAAAGATCAAGGCCTTGCTCATGTTAGTCATAGGCATGCATTACAACACCAGGTGCTTTTGCACGGAGTGAGGCAAACAAGGGGAAAAGTGTGTTATCCCACACAGACATTCCAGCACAATGTCCACACCCCTATGACCTCTGTAGCACATCACAGTAGTTGGATCACTTCTTGACTGACACGTTTAAAGGGCTGAGAAAGCCTTCTGCTCCATTTTAGTGCCCCAGCTCTGTCCGCTATCAGGAGTGCTCACTTCCTGCCAAACCATTAGAGCATATCAGGGCCACAGACACAGTGGATCCCTTCTGATGGAGCTGATACGGGGCACGAGGCCGCGGCTGGAGACCAGAGTGCGGAGCAGATGTCACGTTCCCCCGACCACCCCCGACCCTGCTCCGGCCAGATCAATGAGGATAGCTTAACCCCGGGCACATTTAGCTTGCCTTCACGCGCAGACTGGGGAGGAGGGGGGGGGGAGGTTGGCAGGGGCCTGGTCCATCATGAACAGCAGCATTATCTGAAGGGGGCACCACACCAGTGTGATGATGCTACTGTGGGAGCAGACCCATGAATGGCCTGCAGTGTGCCGTCACGGGAGGACAGGCCCAGGGCACACAACCGCACACTGTTGTGGATTTGAGGGCACAGATGGAATAATGAGGGATGGCCCAGTGAGAAAAATTAACTCTAGAACTGTCTCCTTGGCACAGGCCAGCATGACTAGTGAGGGATGGCCCAGTGAGAAACTGACACCAGAACTGTGTCCTTGGCACAGGCCAGCATGACTAGTGAGGGATGGCCCAGTGAGAAACTGACACTAGAACTGTGTCCTTGGCACAGGCGCAGCATGACTAGTGAGGGATAGCCCAGTGATAAACTGACACCAGAACTGTGTCCTTGGCACAGGCCAGCATGACTAGCGAGGGATGGCCCAGTGAGAAACTGACACCAGAACTGTGTCCTTGGCACAGGCCAGCATGACGACTATCTTAATCTGCCCTGCCTGACTATGGCATGAACAGATGGCATGCATTCTCTACATACAGAGGAGGGGCAGGCCACATATCTGGCAGTGATCGTCATGGTCACGGCTGTCACCGTCACAGTGTACAGTATGGGTTGGGTCACTGGTATTACATTCAGATTCAGTAAATGCCATGATTGTGGTCAACCACATAAGTCCCAACCAGATAAGTACTTGGACATGTGGTACTATGCCCAGAGGAATGTTGGCCTGATGCTTTTGAACACTGGGTAACCCCAGCAGCCTTACCAGGTAAGAGGTTGTCATGCAGCATGCAGGGAGCAGGTGAAGAGTTAACTGGAAAACAGCATGGGCAAGACAGGTGACACACACATACATACATACATACATACACATACATGTTGTACACATACACATATACTCTGTTCACATATATGTATGTTACATCTCAAACACTACGGGTCTGATGGGACGATGCTCTTGCCTTATAGTCACTGAAAAAAAGGTGGAATGTACTTTTTAAATATTCTTGGTGTTTCAGAACAGGGAAAGGATGGATGCAGCTTTATGCTAAGAGCATTATCTATCTAGTGTTTGATCCGTAACCTTCAGACATCACATATAGAGAGAGTGGGGTTGTGCACAGTGGGGGAAGGGAAATATATCCGCCCGCCCGGAAAACTGGAGGAGGCTGAGAGGAGAAACAGTAGGGAATGACAGAACTGGGAAAGAAGGAGGATAAAATAAATGAAATTTAAAAAAAAAAAAGAACCTTCTCAGTGCAAGTGTCTTCCTTGGTCAGGTGTTGGAGTCAAATCAGCTTGAATACACAATCAGCAGTGATTACCAACATGATTAGAAAACGGTTAGCATCAAAACAATCAGCAAAAATGTAACCACTGTTTGCACGTGATGCACAAAGCAAGACATCAGTCTGCACGGAGATCATCCAGGGAACATCTACAGATACTGACCGATCCAAACACTCTGGCAGATCAGCTCTGAGACGATGTTGATTATAAATCTCTCTCTGTCATCCCTTAATATTTCACTAACAACATTGGTTTTTGTCTACCCCAAAGTGGTGCTTATGTGATGAAGTAGAACTTGCAGAAGTTCCAATCAGATTCCTGGCAGAGCATAATGAATGGAAGCGCTCTTTCATCTTGGCATTGTTTAGCATCAGCTACTCTTTCTGGCCACCCAACATTAGTAGCATTAGCCCCACAGTCTGTAGCATAGTTAGACGCACCCATCAGTAGGGTGGTGGGAGTGTAAAAAAACAAATGGAGGTGTAAGCAAGCTTTATTGATCGTCTTTACTAGTGTCAGTGAGTGGTTTAAAAGCTGTAATTATAGTAATATCTATTTTACAATTGTTTGTGCAATGGCAATTTTATATCAGTCATGATATCACAGTACACTTAATGCCATAAATCTCTCAATCTTATTCTTTGATAAGTGGTGTATAGTAGATCTTTATAAAACTAGTTAAAATACCCATCTTCTTTTCCAGTACTGGAAACAACTAATTCAACTGAATTATGTGCCATCAGATATGTGGTTACTGATGAGAGCAGCTCCAGCTCAGTGAGAGTGAGTGAGTGTTTGATCCAGCTGTCTACATGTGTGTTTGATCCAGCTGTCTACATGTGTGTTTGATCCAGCTGTCTAAAGGTGTGTTTGATCCAGCTGTCTAAATGTGTGGTCAGATATGTGGTTACTGATGAGAGCAGCTCCAGCTCAGTAAGAGTGAATGTGTGTTTGATCCAGCTGTCTACATGTGTGTTTGATCCAGCTGTCTACATGTGTGTTTGATCCAGCTCAGTGAGAGTGAATGTGTGTTTGACCCAGCTGTCTATATGTGTGTTTGATCCAGCTGTCTACATGTGTGTTTGATCCAGCTGTCTACATGTGTGTTTGATCCAGCTGTCTACATGTGTGTTTGATCCAGCTGTCTACATGTGTGTTTGATCCAGCTGTCTACATGTGTGTTTGATCCAGCTGTCTACATGTGTGTTTGATCCAGCTGTCTAAAGGTGTCTTTGATCCAGCTGTCTACATGTGTGTTTGATCCAGCTGTCTACATGTGTGTTTGATCCAGCTGTCTAAAGGTGTGTTTGATCCAGCTGTCTAAAGGTGTGTTTGATCCAGCTGTCTAACGGTGTGGTCAGATATGTAGTTACTGATGAGAGCAGCTCCAGCTCAGTAAGAGTGAGTGTGTGTTTGATCCAGCTCAGTAAGAGTGAATGTGTGTTTGATCCAGCTGTCTATATGCGTGTTTGATCCAGCTGTCTACATGTGTGTTTGATCCAGCTGTCTACATGTGTGTTTGATCCAGCTGTCTAAAGGTGTCTTTGATCCAGCTGTCTACATGTGTGTTTGATCCAGCTCAGTGAGAGTGAATGTGTGGCAGAGGCAAGAGAAGGAGCGCTTGACTTACTTTTTCCTCTCTTTATCCCTCTTGAGTGTGGTGGAGCCCCCTGCCTGCTGGGCCTGGGACTGCAGGAGGTCAGCAGCAGTCCTCTTCTGCTTGAAATTGTTGAGCTCATCATCCAGAGACTTCCTTTTGTCCTCCAACTTCTTCTTCTCATCCTGGTGCAGCTTCTTCAGGCGGTCAAACTTCTCATGCAGCTGCACAGAGAGGTTGCTTCCGTTAGATTTCCATTGCATATAGGAAGAGTTAACAAAGGTTAAGTCCTGCCATTTTGTTCAATCAGTTTTACTAATATCATGTGTTTCCAATCCACCTAGCACCATTGCAATACATAATTAAGATCACCAAGATTGGCTTTATTCGTGGTCAATCAGTCAGTATTTATGGTCTGAATTGTGGAATCATTCTCAATACTACATACACCCACACCCTCAGTCAGTAAGTCAGTCAGTATTTATGGTCTGAATTCTGGAATCATTCTCAATACTACATACACCCACACCCTCAGCAGAGGGAGACAGAATGTAGCTCAGAGTCCTGGCTGAAACCTGAAACAGCCGCTGCAGCCTCCAGAGACTTCCAGAGACTTCCACACTGACCTCCTTCTCTGCCTCCTTCAGCTCAGACTCCTTCTCCTTCACTCGCTGCACGAACATCTGCCGCATCTCCTCCTCCTTCTTCTGAAGCTCCCCCATGAACTCGTTCCTCTTGGCCTCGTAGGTCTCCTGCAGACTGCAGAACGGAGAGGACGGCAAGGACACACACACACAGTCAACACGAGCCAAAGTCATACCGTTCTGTGAGCTTCCCCAACTTCACACAAACACTCATAGCAGTAGTATGAGACTGTACTGTTCAAGAACACATCCGAGATGCTGCAGTGAGCCTATGCTCCCAAAGGTAGGGTCTACAGAGAGCAGTTTCACTATAATGACTGTTGGCTGGGACCCTCACCTGAAGGGTGTGACATATAATGACTGTTGGCTGGGACCCTCACCTGAAGGGTGTGACATATAATGAATGTTGGCTGGGACCCTCACCTGAAGGGTTTGCAGTCGGGGTCGGTGTCTTTGAAGCCCATCTCCTCCAGCTTGCATCGGCGGTAGAGCTCGTAGTGGCGTGTGTGCGTCTGCTCCCTCAGATCCTCCATGTTCACCCGGACCAACATCTCCCTCAGCTTCACGAAGTCACAGTGATTCTCATTCTCCACTGCCAACGGCAACAACACCACAGGGCTACTTACACAGGGCTTTGCCTTTAGGCAAGTGCACAGACAATGAACTATAAACTCATAACTACAAGTTCTGGTAACCCTTTTAAAGCGTATCCGGATCTGAAGGTGCTGAAGATGACTTAGTGCTTTTGATAAATGAGTAAGAGTGTGAGTGTGGTTCTTCTCTTTATTATCAGTGGTTTCGAACTCGCACACACAGAGTTTATTTGGAGGGGCGCAGTCCTGCTTTATGCTCATCCAATCAGTGATTGATTGGGAGACTGAGACAGTGTCCACCCACAGGCCCTCCAAAAATGTTCTAGCCTTGACTTGGACAGAACACTAGAGGGAGAGACCTGTGTGTGTTCTTGACTTTACTTGGACAGAACACTAGAGGGAGAGACCTGTGTGTGTTCTAGACTTGACTTGGACAGAACACTAGAGGGAGAGACCTGTGTGTGTTCTAGACTTGGACAGAACACTAGAGGGAGAGACCGGTGTTCATGACTTGACTTGGACAGAACACTAGAGGGAGAGACCTGTGTGTGTTCATGACTTGGACAGAACACTAGAGGGAGAGACCGGTGTGTGTTCATGACTTGGACAGAACACTAGAGGGAGAGACCTGTGTTCATGACTTGACTTGGACAGAACACTAGAGGGAGAGACCTGTGTGTGTTCATGACTTGGACAGAACACTAGAGGGAGAGAGCGGTGTGTGTTGGACCCACGTGCACAGAACACTAGAGGGAGAGAGCGGTGTGTGTTGGACCCACGTGCACAGAACACTAGAGGGAGAGACCGGTGTGTGTTGGACCCACGTGCACAGAACACTAGAGGGAGAGAGCGGTGTGTGTTGGACCCACGTGCACAGAACACTAGAGGGAGAGACCGGTGTGTGTTGGACCCACGTGCACAGAACACTAGAGGGAGAGACCGGTGTGTGTTGGACCCACGTGCACAGAACACTAGAGGGAGAGACCGGTGTGTGTTCATGACTTTACTTGGACAGAACACTAGAGGGAGAGACCGGTGTGTGTTGGACCCACGTGCACAGAACACTAGAGGGAGAGAGCGGTGTGTGTTGGACCCACGTGCACAGAACACTAGAGGGAGAGACCGGTGTGTGTTGGACCCACGTGCACAGAACACTAGAGGGAGAGACCTGTGTGTGTTGGACCCACGTGCACAGAACACTAGAGGGAGAGACCGGTGTGTGTTGGACCCACGTGCACAGAACACTAGAGGGAGAGACCGGTGTGTGTTGGACCCACGTGCACAGAACACTAGAGGGAGAGAGCGGTGTGTGTTGGACCCACGTGCACAGAACACTAGAGGGAGAGACCGGTGTGTGTTGGACCCACGTGCACAGAACACTAGAGGGAGAGACCGGTGTGTGTTGGACCCACGTGCACAGAACACTAGAGGGAGAGAGCGGTGTGTGTTGGACCCACGTGCACAGCCCCATGGCAGCATGTGTTCACTGAAAAGGAGCCACTGCACGATGACAGAAAGCACCCCAGGCCATCACTATTGGATTTCTGCTCCATGGAGCTACGGCTAGCCTGGTCTCAGAGAGAACACACACCCCCAGTACGCTACGTGCACTGAATACGGATAGAGTGAAACGAGAGAGAGAGAGAGAGAGAGAGAGAAAAAGAGAGAGAGAGAGAGAGAGAGAGAGAAAAAAAGAGAGAGAGAGATGGGGGGGGAGAGAGAGAGAGAGAGAGAGAGAGAAACGAGGGCAAAGCAGCCTCATCTTTGAGAGCAATGACTCAGGCAATTGTTTCTGTTCTTAAAATGTTCCAGTTGAACAGGGCGAGATGAATCGGGGTCAGTTCTGTGCCTTATCTGGTCCTGTTCTAGCACTGACCTGGATCCATTACAGTCCAGGAAGGGACACGGCATCAGCCATCTGCCATAGGCGTGCCATAGGGGTGGGGGATATCGGTTCCGTTCTGTTCTAACGGTGTTTCCATGTTGACACACTGAATGAATCTTTAAAATCAATGCATTCACATGTAACAGAGTCAGGAGTTGATCTATTTATGTGGCACTCACTCAGTCAATGAAGCAATGCTGTCGCAGGAAGAGCCTTTGACATGAGTGAGCTTGGAGAGGGAGGGAGTGAACGCAGGGGACACGGTTTCAAAGATATGACAGCTCCGGCTCCTCTTTGGGAGAGGAACCAGCCTGCCATAGTTAGTGTGAGAGTGCGGGGCCCGGGGTCATGGTCAGAGAGGAACCAGCCTCTCATAGTTAGTATGAGAGTGCGGGGCCCGAGGTCATGGTCAGAGAGGAACCAGCCTCTCATAGTTAGTGTGAGAGTGTGGAGCAGGAGGTCATGGTCAGAGAGGAACCAGCCTGCCATAGTTAGTGTGAGAGTGCGGAGCAGGAGGTCATGGTCAGAGAGGAACCAGCCTGCCATAGTTAGTGTGAGAGTGCGGGGCCCGGGGTCATGGTCAGAGGGTGGGAGGCAAGCGCCTCATTTCCTCTCCAGGACGTGAGCACTGCTTACCCTGCACCGTCCCCCAGGGATACTGCCTCGCTTTCACCATCTTGTTCCCGATCTTCACTTCCTCAGTGCTGCCCACCACAGCGAACGGCAAATGGCCCTGGAGGAAACAAAGACACGGACTCAGAGAGAGAGAGAGAGAGACCAGACCCCCACACACACACACACACACACACACACACACACACACACACACACACACACACACACACACACACACACACACACACACACACACACACACACACACACACACACACACACACACACACACACACACACACACACACACACACACACACACACACACGCGATATCTGCCAGAGGAATGTTGAGATCAGGAAGTACATGAGACACGATGACCTTGTCAGCCACTTTCATTAAACATTATCTAAGAGGAGTGACCCATTGACTTTAACAGCCTCTTTCTCACAAAGACTCTTATAGTAAAACATGTACACCGTTCGTAGAGTTGTTTCTGTTGATAGGAGATTGCAGGAAGTCAGTGCCATCTCCTCATTCTCACCATGCGACTGCACACACGGCCCCCACACAACCGCTGATGAGATACGGGCACAAGGAACTTCTTTCCCCAGAGAGGAAGTTGGTGTCGTGTGTGTGCCAGGCTCAATGACAGCCCACACACACACACACACACACCAGCTGAGCAGAAACGCTAATAATACATCTTCTGGAGGCCTGAGGCTCCTGTGCTGTGCTTGTGCTTGTGCTTCCCAGGCTCATGACCTTGTGTTAGATTAGCAGTACAGTATGGAGACGCAGGGCCTCGAGGAACTGATTGATTCCACAGCTCTGTCTGTGTCCATTCATGCTTCGGCTCATGGAGCAGCCACACACACACACACACACACACACACACACACACACACACACACACACACACACACACACACACACACAGGATTGGGGCCCAGTTGAGGGCTTTCCCACACAGAACACTTCCTGGAGTGAGAATGATTCCCACTGCATTCCTCTCTCTTTGTGGTGCCATTTCCTGACTGAGGGCCACAGCAGGAGAAGTGGACGCCAGATGGTGCCTGGCCCATTCAAGACACTGATATCCGCCATACAAACTCAGTGATCACTGCCGTTAACTGAATGACTTATTGCAATACTATATTAAAAGAACCATAGATTTGATAAGCCCTGTGGCTATGAAATGCTAGACAAGCGCATTAAGATAGTATAATAAATAAGAGCGTCTTACATTCATGGTGGAGTTGATCTCAGCCACGGTCTCGTCGTCTGTGGGGAATTGGTAAATCTGAACTCCATTGCTGACCAGTTCGCTTGTGATCTTGATCTTAAATTTGGTGAGCTCACTCTTGGAAATGGCATCCGATTTGGCAATGATAGGGATGATGTTGACCTAGAGAGAACAGTTTCATGTCATTGACATCCAATAGAAATTGATCTCAAAAGATTTTGTGAATGGGGGGGAACGTGAAACACATCCGTGTCACTATTGAATTCAAACATGTAATAACCAGTAAAACCCATCTAAAACACACACAAATATCCAGGCATCATTTGTGCGTTTCTTTTTTTAGTTAGTGGAATTTATTTCTGACTTTAAAACCCTAAAGTACATTTAATCATGTGTTTTATTAATGAACATCAGAAGAGGATGGTAACAGACAGACAGAGTTCCTTCAGAGTAATCAACATTCCTTGCACTACTGAAGGTGCAGTGAAGTGCAGTGCTTCTGGGCCTTCAACGATGACATCAATCGGAAGCATAAAACTTGACACGATTGTTCTTGTGTCTTCTATGCATTGTGCTTGTTTGTTGACATGTGAGGTGCATTCGTTGACACTTGAGCAGGTCCCATAAATATGAACAGATGGATGAAGGGCTGTAGTGCACAGGATTTTTGGAAACTCGAAGTTCCATCAGTGGAAGTATTTGTATTCTTTAGAGAACCAGAATGAGTTGCTCCGCCTTTGATCAGCATGCTTTTTGGAGGCTGCCAGTCCAAACACAAAGACAAGAATTCTGTTTACGTAGAGTAACTGAAGTCAAACACATCTCCAATTTCTACCCTGTACACACTACTTACTCAAACTGATCGGGATTTAAGGTGGGGTGTCACTTCCGTGTGGCAGGCTGTGCACATTCACTGACTTGCAGGCAGGCCATTAAAAACATGAATGTGAGCGTCTCAGAGAAGGCTGGAGAGAACATCTGGCCCGGCCCCGATATAAATAGACCCTGAGATTCTCCTCATGCCTCACTGAATGATCTAGCTCACTAAAATATCACTTGGAAATTAAATCCAAAACATTTGCCTCTTTCATAACTCTAAGTAGAACCCCTCGAGGGATGCTTGTGACTCAAGGAAAACACTGTTTTCCACTCCACCCAGTCAAGGAGCCAGTCGAAGAGCCAGGGTGGGAGGAAGGATTGAGTCAGTAATGTGCTAGCATGGCTACAATTCTTCCTATCCATCACTACTGCTTTGGTTGCATTATATAATATGAAATAATCACAGAGGTTTAAACGGCGGAGGGGCGTGCACCTCTTACTGGAGTTCTTCAATTTCAGATTTTACAGAACAGGACAAGAGGACTTCTACGCAATAAATAACCTCATAGTGGTGTTCGAGCAGTGCACACATGGCCTGCAAATGAGATAACTAGTACGGATGCTATCTATAGAACTGGAATCCAATCTAGCACACATTTCCCTCTTGAAGCTTGACTCTCGTACAGTGGACCTTCCCACCCACACAAGCGTTTCAAAGAAAGGCTGATTTCCACACACCACCCACCCACCCACCCACCCACACACACACACACACACACACACCACCCACCCACCCACTGCTCTGCAGGCCCCCTGAAGAGGCGAGTAGCTGGTGATGGGGGGCATCCGGAGGCTGATGCCTGTGTAGATGTGTGGTCTGTGTACACAGGAGGGCTTTTTTGGTATTTTTAGCTTCATTGTATTAGGACAGGCTGCCAGTGGGCACAGCTGCTCTACGGAGAGGTAGGATGGCGCTTGGTTCAGCTCCACAGAGTCTCTGCAAACAGACCCTTAGGAAGGATCGGGAGGTTGAACAACACACTGCACAGCAGAACCATTCAAGCATAGTGGTGCAGCTCAACTGTGTGAAGGGTCCTGCAGCACATTAAAGCCCTGCCTTGATGCCACTATCAGAGTTTATGAGCCACACCAAATGCCTTCCAGTTGGCCAGCACCACTCTGACCTTTAAGATCTTCCACAGCAAACCAATTTCACGAGGCTCCAAATTGACTTTCCATTTTCTTTTGTGAAGGGAACAGAAGGCATCTAAACATACTGGACCATAGCAAACCAATTTGAAGGATAACGGAGTATAACGTTCTGCCTGTTCACACAGCCCTAAAAAGGCCACCTCAGCACAACGCTATGGACGTGCTCTCACTGAACTACTACTCACCTTGCTGTCCAGCTTCTTCATGGTGACAAGATCCAGAGACTTGAGCGAGTGTCCCGTGGGGGCGATGAAGTAGAGGCAGGCGTGGACACGTGTGTCGTGGTAGCTGTGGAGGGTGCGCTTGATCTTGAGCTCCTCCTGAAGGTAGGCCTCAAACTGGGTGTCAATGAACTCCACGATAGGTTTGTAACTGGGGAAACAACGAAGCAATGCATTGGATTAGACTGAAGGGTATGACACAATCTGCTCTGGATGCATCGAGACCTTTTTAAGTGGATCGCTTTGCTCTGTCAACAGAACAACTATCAGGCTCTAGCCAGATGGTGATAAATTATGAAGTGATTCCTTTTACAAAAATATTTAGAACATATTTGGAACAGTTCCCCTCTACTGAAATGGAAGAAATGATCATATCAGAATCACGGTTTGGATTTCTCCACTGTAGGCGTCTTCATTTTGCACATGGAGGTATTGGATTCCAAGATGGAGAAGTATCTTGGAAGGGAGAAACACTGACAGTTCATCCAAGAGACTGGTTGGCATAGCAACAAAAGGGCTAGTGTAAGGAATCTGCTGAGAGCTTACTGCTTATTGGAGGACAGAACTCCAGGACGGAACAGGGGACTCTTGGGGGAAGAACACAAGTTGTGGTCTTGGAAGACAAACTAAAATAAACAGAGCGGAGTGGGAACAGAGCAACCCTTATCTAGATTTAGGGTAAGAGACAACAATAGCCATGTTTCCTGTTCTTTCCCTGGCTGTCAGAGCGCTCCAGGAGAGCCATTATTCATCAGCATGAAAGAACAGGGGTGGGAGCATCTTCAAAGAGGGTTGGCAGGATGGGCAAGATCATGTCCCTAGGCTACATCTCCTCTCCAATCTCCTTCTGGATATAGATCAAGTGACAAAGGTAGGGGAACAGGAACACTGTGTGGTAATATTAGTGGAGAACTATTACAGGGGGGGGGGGGGGGGACAGGAACACTGTGTAGTAATATTAGTGGACTATTACAGGGGGGGGGGGGTGTGTGTGTGTGTGAGTGTTGTGTGTGTGTGTGTACTCATCAGAGCTGTGCTCCCCTTTGTGACTAAAGGATCCCCTTTGGCTGCTGCAGTCACCAGAGCCCAACACTGTGTTGCTGAGTGTGTGGCGTTTGCTAGTAGATGTGTATATACAGTATACACACATAAACAAACCCATGAGGGCAGCACATGCCTTGGCCACACCCACTCTACCTGTGAGTCTGCCATATGCACACAGCCAGTGACCACAGCACACGTTCTTCCTCATAAAACAGTGTGTGTGTGTGTGTGTATTAAAACAGTATCTCTCTTCATTCTACCATCTGTAGCTTAATTGCTGTTAAAGCACAAATGTTCTGGAATGTGCGGATGAGTCTGATGGGACATCGAATCTTGGCCCACGGGTCATACTGGCATATAACTTCTCCTGTTCAGCCAAGATACAATTCAACTTCTCTTTGCGTTCCGTTAGTGCATGCAGATATTGTTACGAGCCAGCTCAAGGCACGGAACAAGAAGGGGAGGCCACGCAGAATTTAGGATTTTATAATAATAATAATATATTTATTAATGATTTACAAGGTTATATAGTTATCTAATAATTATAGCAAACGTGTGGTGAAGATCAGTGTTGTGAAGAGAAACAAAAGATGTACTGTAAAGTCAGGTAAATGGTAATATAAACAAACGACGACGATAATCCAAAACCAACGATACTCCAACCAACGACAACGACAATCCAAATCCAATCTCTATCCAAATCCAACGACCAACCCAACGCTCTCCCGACGGCCATTTGATCAGGGCTTTTGTAGCCCAACCCATCATGGGTTACACCTGGGGTACACCTGCTTCCCATTACCTGCTAAGGAAACAGAGACAGAACAGGCATGCCAATCACAAGGGGCGGGGCCTAGACCCGCCAGGGTCGTAACAATATCTTCCTCCAGCCCCGCTGCACTCCTCTTTCCTCTGTAGTCTTTAGCCTCAGGTCCCCAGAGGACGAGAACAGGGTCGTGCTGACTCTAGGTTTCTCTTCCCCTAGTGCAATTCCTCTTCCTCTTCCTCTTCCTCTATTGCGATTCCTATTCTCCTCTGAACCGAAGGCTGCTGATGCATCATGTAAGACCTCACAGACTCCTTCCCAATACCATTTGAAAGATGCACGTTTGACCTTATGTCATTTATTTGATTGGTTGACTCGTCCTGAGACAGCGGCACATTAGGATCTTCCATCTGATAGGCACGGTGACCTGCCAGAGAGTCTTAGACTGCCCCACACAGAGTCCACTCACTACTGCAGCTTGTCTCAGTCTCTCAACCATGACATTCGTTTGAGACGTTATTCAAAAGTAAGATTCTCCTCTGGTGGAATGAAAACATTCAGGATCTGTGGGACAACGTGACAAAACAAGCCATGTACTGCTTTTATACCCTCAAGAAAAGACTTACGTGCCAGAGACGTTTTTTTGGGATGCCAAATGGGAATTAGCTTACAGACATGTTTTTCACCACTCCATGATGATTCTTATTTTTCTTATGATTCCCTTCAATTCATGTATTTATCCTCGGCCAAAGAGTGCTCTAATACTCCTCAATTTACTCCTTACAGTTAGGGGTGGAAGATACACTTGAATGTCACAATATTATGTTTTGTGACACTGTATCGACTTTTAATGAGTAGTTTACCTGCAAAGATTGGAGCGAGACAGGATTCATTTTGTGTTGTGTTTAAACCCCCGACAGCTAGATGGCAGTGTTGTAATCTTGAGCCATTTGACTCTTTCACTCCAACATCAATTATTTATGCATATGGTGGTGTGTTCTTTACACTTTGACAGTTTTCCTAAAATTTGTTTAAAAAAATTGCAATATATCGCCTTGCTTACAGCAATATCGCAATATATTGCATCATAACCACTTTATCATGATATGTATCGTATCGTCAGATTCTTGCCAATACACAGCCCTAATTACAGCTGCTGTTTCTTCCTTTTCTGGTCTCTCCTGCCTCTCTGCACCAAATCATTGAATTTGCAGACTCATTTTATTTCATTCCTAGCCTGTACTCAGGTGTGGATGTGGGAGAATACTAATGAAGGCTTCGCTGGGTGTCCACTCTGCCTCTGCGGCTGCCTCTGCGGCTGCCTCCCCCCCCCCACAGCCTCTCAGTGCCCCCCCCCCCACAGCCTCTCAGCGCCCCCCCCCCACAGGCTCTCAGCGCCCCCCCCCCACAGGCTCTCAGTGCCCCCCCCCACAGCCTCTCAGTGCTCCTCTCTCCCCTGCCTCCACGGTGCCCCCCCCCAGTGCTCCTCTCTCCCTGCACACACAGCACTCCACCTCTCCGTGGGTACAGCAGCACACACAGCTCTCTAATGGCCATGGGTACAGGAGCACACACAGCTCTCTAATGGCCATGGGTACAGCAGCACACACAGCTCTCTAATGGCCATGGGTACACTGCGCTGTGGCTCTCTCTGTGGAGAGAGGGATCTGTGGCGTCTTCATGTTTCAGCTGGATACACTGGATAATACAGACGCAACGTAACAGACCTCCACCTTCACACCTTTACACCTCTGCACCAAAGAGTACTGGGTTGACTGAGAACAACTAGGAAAACTAGTGTGAGTACTATCAGCATTTCACCATAATTATCACTTAGAGTTGATTCTCAGCGCTCAAGTCAGCTTCAAGTTCATAAGCGATTCTTCTTTTGAAGGCATATACAGTATGTTATGCGATCAGCTGAGTGAAGGAAACACAAGGTGTTCACACATCACTGCTAAACACAAGGTGTTCACACATCACTGCTAAACACAAGATGTTCACACATCACTGCTAAACACAAGATGTTCACACATCACTGCTAAACACAAGGTGTTCACACATCACTGCTAAACACAAGATGTTCACACATCACTGCTAAACATTGACTTTGGGATGTGAATCCAAACAGGGATCCAGCTGGTGCAGATCGTGAATGCTGCATGTTGAATTAATGTTTACAGGGTAACATTGTTCAAATATTAATATGACAGAGCCCCATACCACAGATCAAATACCATGCAATGAAAGCGTTGAACTGATAATGATTGGCGCGGTGGGAAAGGGCCCTATTGGATGTGGCCCCATCACAGCAACAGTGACTCCTGCTGGTTGGTCAGCAAATTCCAATGTATTTGAGGGGGGAAATGCAAGTGTGACGCCTTTCAAACTGTTCCAGGGCTGCGCATGAAAGAAGAACATTCGCACACAAATGGAAGTGATGTGACTGACCTGATTGGAAAAGAGGGAAAGTCATAGACACTGAGGTATGGAGTTGTGTAACATCCTCAAGTTTATTGAGATGGTACAAATGGGCGTGTCTCTTGTTCCATCCAAAACAGCAAGAAACCTCGGGTCATTATTGAACTAACTGACTTTCACGGACCACATTGCCTCTGTCTCTAGGTCCTGCCGCTTTGCGCTATTCAACATCCGCAAAATCAGGCCGTACCTAACCCAGTATGCCACCCAGCTGCTGTGCAAACCTTGGTGAATTCCCGCCTTGATTACTGCAACGCCCTCCTAACGGCCTGCCCGCTTGCGTGGAAACCACTACAAATGATCCAGAACGCGGCGGCGCGTCTGTGTTCAACCAACCGAAGAGGGCACACGTCACCCCGCTTCTTATTGACCTCCACTGGCTGCCTGTAGCTGCTCGCATTAAGTTCAAGTCACTTATGCTTGCCTACAGAGTGCTTGATGGTTCTGCTCCCACCTACCTAAATGCTCTTGTAAGGGCAAATGTTACACCCAGGATGCTGCGCTCTTCTAGTGAGCGTCGTTTGCACTGCCGTCTGCAAGTACGGCAGTCCAGACTATTCTCATTTGTAGTTCCACGTTGGTGGAATGAACTACCCAGCACTACCAGAGCAGGGGCGTCCCTCTCTACCTTTAAGAAGCTTTTGAAGACCCAACTCTTCAGAGAGCACTTCCCGTCCTAACTGGCACTTCGACTAGTGCGTAACTTGCAATTACAGCAGTTACATTTCTGCACTTCTTTCTTTCTTTTTTTATTTCATTTTGTTATATTTCTTATGTAAAGTAGTATTTATCTATTGTTACACCAGGTTCTATTGCTCGTAGCTTGAATATTCTCTCCCTTGTACGTCGCTTTGGACAAAAGCGTCTGCTAAATGACTAAATGTAAATGCAAATGTAAAGGAGAGATAAAGACACCAGTCATTCCCACTTCCCAGTGGAGACAGCAGTTTGCAATGTAAATAAGCTTCTATCCATGCAATAAACTAGCATAATAAAAGATAGAAAGAAAACAAGAGGTCGCTCCGGAGATACTCATACTTTAGTTGCTAGCTAGTCCCTAGTTACCTCAAATGTTAACAGTATATGGTTGTTTCTATATTTACATTAGGGGACCCATTTAGCATTATAGCACAATGTAGTGTATATAGCATTATCTCTCTATAATGATGATATTAATGAGAAATAACGACTGAGAACCCCAAATGGACCCTTTAGGAACACCAAAGCCTGGTTCTTGCAGAAGCACAACCATTTACTGAAACAAATACTAACATAATTAATTAATTAATTTAAACTGTACTGGAGATGTTGTGAAGACATCAGTTGTCCAGTTGCGCAGAAGCTACTGTAGTACTCACATCAAGATAGCTAAAAGAAAGATTCAGTCGATAATTATGTATAATTAAATACAGTATATCTTTAAATTCTTCAAATCTTCACCATGTTTATTTTTGTGACTACTGCTATTGTTACTGTGGTTTACAAACATTCCACTTAGAAAACAAGAGACAAACAGCATACTGGAGGCAAATATTTGACCAGTACTGGTGCTTTCTAGGAATTGAAGCCTTCACTTTTAACCTTGGATGCCCCGTTGTGTAACATCAGGCCATTTGGATCGTGAGAACAAGCTTCTTGAATGCACTTACGATGTATGTACATGTTGGCTTCCATTCACTTCAGTCAGAATAAACACATTCAGACACAGCAGACTAAGCAATTCCACTACAAAAATTGGTGTGACTGGATTGCATTGACAAGGTTTTAAATCATGAGTTGGAGGGGAAAACTCCATTTGACTTCTGGCAGCTATTTGAAACTCAACTATCTGATGTTTTACACCGACATTTCTCTCATACAAGGACAGCCATGTACTGACTCTCTGACTCACAGGGAGAACTTCTCTCGAATCCAAAATGCAAAAAACCAGACCAAAGGGTTTTCACTTAAGGGCCAATGATCAATTTCATTCCAATTCTGTCTTACCTTCAAAGGGAACAAGTGATGAGGCCATATTAAATCATGTAAGTGATAAAATATACCATCTGGGGACCATTCAAAGATCAATGACTGGGGATTCCATTGCAATCGCATGAATGGGGTACAATTTCTGTGTGGCACAACCTGACCAACCGGTATAAGGGACACATGGCGGTACACATTCCTCGCCCACTCGCGGGCTCCTTTTTCTCCCCAAAGCCTGCTGTGGTATGAGGCTATTCACTGCCTTGGCTATAAATATTTGGAGTGGCCATGTGACTGCAGGCTCTTGTAATGAAAGGTCTGCATTGAATGGCCATGAGGCCTACTGGCAGGCAGGCACAAGGTGTCACGGCTGCAGCGGCCGTCGCCATGACTCAGGCTGTGGAGGGTCTGCCCAGCACTCCCTCTCTCTTCACTCAGACTTCCTCCAGCAACCCCCGACCCTCTCACACCCTCCCCTCCCCTCCCCTCCCCTCTCCTCCCTAGCTCTCCTGGGATGACATATTCACAGACTTGCTGGAGCTTACATGGGGAACCATGAAAGAGGTCAGTAAAAAGGCAGGTGGATAACTCTTGACAATGCAACTTTTATGTTGACAAATTTGATGCCCTATCATAAGAAAAGAATAACTATGTAGCATTCTGACGTCTGTTGCTATACATGACTGATGAAATAAAGTGTTTCATCCTGAGGTCTGTTGCTATACATGACTGTCCACTGATGAAATAAAGTGTTTCATCCTGAGGTCTGTTGCTATACATGACTGTCCACTGAAGAAATAAAGCGTTTCATCCTGAGGTCTGTTGCTATACATGACTGTCCACTGAAGAAATAAAGCGTTTCATCCTGAGGTCTGTTGCTGTACATGACTGTCCACTGAAGAAATAAAGCGTTTCATCCTGAGGTCTGTTGCTATACATGACTGTCCACTGAAGAAATAAAGTTTCATCCTGAGTCTGTTGCTATACATGACTGTCCACTGAAGAAATAAAGCGTTTCATCCTGAGGTCTGTTGCTATACATGACTGTCCACTGAAGAAATAAAGTGTTTCATCCTGAGGTCTTCCTACCTCCTCCTCGACCACCTCCTCTTCAGCTCCTCCTTCAGTCCGCTCTCTGTGTGTCAGCTGCAGGGTCACTTCATAGCATTCCTGGATATCTGCAGGTGATGAAACAATAAACAAAACAAGATGTCAAGGACGACTGCTTTGCTTATACCTAAAAGGAGATCTCAGTCATCGTCAAGATATTTTCAGTAAAGTGTGTGGGGTACACATCAACTCACGCTGCTTTAATAAATGCACATCACTCCAGAGAAAATCATTCATCACAAATGTTTGGTTTGTCTAAAACAGATTTGGTGGTATTTCAGCAGCACACACTAACAGTGATTCACGAGCAGGCCGTCAAAACTGTTGGATGGCTTTTCAGTGAAGAAAAAAAAAGACCTGCTTGGCTGAACCAGACGAGTGCACAGCTCAAAAGGTCAAAAACACAGTCAGCTCATTGGTCCGACCTGCACTTTAATCCAACCATTGTGTGCTTCTATAAATACCAGCTGCCTGCCCTTCCAGCATGCCTGCCCATACTGGGTGTACAGGGCCAGGGGCCCGTGGCGTACCCCCCCACCCCCCACCCCACCTCCAGTGGCTGCTGACATGACACATGACATATTGATGATATCCTATCAAGGGCAATTTACAAGGGGCAGCTGTCTGACTGACACACCGGAAGTCCAGGTTGTAATTATTACACAGACTACACAATTACTGCAGGCCACCTGGATGGTATGTCACTCAAACGTCAGGCCATGCAGTTACACATTTTATCACAGTGCTTGTTGATAGACTGGAATGCATGGTATTTATTTCTTTTTTTTTTTCCTGGAGTGTAAAAATACTTTTTTACGATGCCAGGAGACTGAATTGGATCAGTAGGACAGTGGGACACGGGAACAGTGAGAGAGAGTAGGTCTAGTTCACACCAGGAACCTTCTGATTCAGCACAGGAACAGTCAGAGAGAGAGTAGGTCTAGTTCACACCAGGAACCTTCTGATTCAGCACAGGAACAGTCAGAGAGAGAGTAGGTCTATAGTTCACACCAGGAACCTTCTGATTCAGCACAGGAACAGTGAGAGAGAGTAGGTCTAGTTCATACCAGGAACCTTCTGATTCAGCACAGGAACAGTGAGAGAGAGTAGGTCTAGTTCACACCAGGAACCTTCTTGTGAATGAAACAATGTACCCACAGCTCTGACACAGGTGGCTATAAAAGACTAAAGACACGAATGCACCTCTAGACCTCAGCTCACACTCCTGATGGTTCTGGACCTCAGCTCACACTCTTGATGGTCCTGGACCTCAGCTCACACTCTTGATGGTCCTGGACCTCAGCTCACACTCTTGATGGTTCTGAAACACTGGACCTCAGCTCACACTCTTGATGGTCCTGGACCTCAGCTCACACTCTTGATGGTTCTGAAACACTGGAGCTCAGCTCACACTCTTGATGGTTCTGGACCTCAGCTCACACTCTTGATGGTCCTGGACCTCAGCTCACACTCTTGATGGTTCTGAAACACTGGACCTCAGCTCACACTCTTGATGGTTCTGAATCTCAGCTCAGTGGACTAGCAGCAACATCCCTATCTAACTGACTGCAGTAACAGTAAGAGCACGGTGGTGCTGACAGAAGCACCATAGCCGTCGCCAGAGATATGACCATAGTAAGATGGGACCTCTCTGATTAGGTTACATGTTGCTGGATGTTTACGTGGAGGGATATGCATGTTGAGGTAGGAGATATGACCATTGAGTGAGGCCCGCTATTTGTCCAGTCTGCAATTTCAATGGGAAGTCTGCCAGAATGCATAGTTTCTAGTCCATGAAATACTATATTTCAGGCCTCACTTAATGGGTCTGCAAATGTGTAACTAGTATTTAAGTAAGGCTACATGATTTATGCATTCCACAAAGAGGCAGCTTGTGTTTCTGACTGCTTCTATGAAGCTTTTGCTATCATATATCCCTTTATATCTTTAGCATGATGTGGGTTCAAATGTTGCCCTCTCTACATGTTCAACACTTGAGCAGACAGTTCTAAGGCTGGCATCTGCAGCCATGAATTCTGTATGTCTGTGGACGTCTGGATTTGGCATTTCCCCTCCACCTCCACCTCCCACTCACCACTAGGCCACGCTGTTCTGCCACTGATGTCAGCTCTGATACGTGTTGGTGCACACACACACACACACACACACACACACACACACCATACACACACACACACAGACACAGACACACACACACACACACATATACACACACACACACACACAACACACACACACACACACACACACACACACAAACACTTCTACTTCTACACCTTTACTTCTACTTCTATTGTCTGAACACCTCCTTTATCTTCTCCACAGCTGTAACTCTGCTTCTCAATCTCGCTTCCCCCTTTTCTGTCTTGTTTCTACTCATCAGGTTTTGGGATGTTAACCCTGGCCCATGGCTTGTGTGTGTGTTGTGTGTGTGTGTGGGGTGTGTGCACAAGAGAAAGGCAGAGAGAGAGAGAAGAGAGAGAGGAAAGAGAAAGAGAGAGGGAGGAGATCGGGTATGTATACGTTACACTGGTGTAACTATGGAGCACAGTGCACTTCTTCAGCACATGACGATAAGTTAGCAGCATAAGTAATGGACGATAATTTAGCAGCATAAGTAATGGACGATAAGTTAGCAGCATAAGTAATGGACGATAAGTTAGCAGCATAAGTAATGGACATAAATGTTCAGCACATGGACGATAAGTTAGCAGCATAAGTAATGGACGATAAGTTAGCAGCATAAGTAATGGACGATAAGTTAGCAGCATAAGTAACGGACGATAAGTTAGCAGCATAAGTAATGGACGATAAGTTAGCAGCATAAGTAATGGACGATAAGTTAGCAGCATAAGTAATGGACGATAAGTTAGCAGCAAGTAATGATAGAACAGTATAAGTTAGCAGCATAAGTAACGGACGATAAGTTAGCAGCATAAGTAATGGACATAGTGTTCTATGGACGATAAGTTAGCAGCATAAGTAATGGACGATAAGTTAGCAGCATAAGTAATGGACGATAAGTTAGCAGCATAAGTAACGGACGATAAGTTAGCAGCATAAGTAATGGACGATAAGTTAGCAGCATAAGTAACGGACGATAAGTTAGCAGCATAAGTAACGGACAAAAAGCCCAAAGAAAAGAGCGGCCCTCAAAAGCTCTAGCTCTACACAAATGTAAATGTTACTTCTCATATGTTGGAAAATGTGTGAGTGTGGTCAGGTGCTGTCATTCATTCATTCATACTTGTTGTGCTTTTCTTGATGGCTATTTGTTCTATGGTTATCCACATACTGTGTAAGCTACCCTTGTGAGGATTTGTAAATGTGTAGGCTGGCTAAAACTATTTCAGATGTTTGATTGTTGGAGAGATGAGGTTGGTGGTTTGAGTTCGGGGCAGGCTGTTAGCTTAGCATTGCTACATGTGGCGCCTCAAGCAGCCTCTGATCAGCCCCACCAACAGCACCCCCTGGTGGACAGGATGGGAGTGGCATGGTGAGCCTCTTTATGGCCACAGCAAATTGTCGAGTGGTTGAGTGTGTGTGTACCTGTGTGCGTACCTGCGTCAGTGTTGTGCAAGTTCAAAGTTCAGTTCATACAAGTAAACATGAATCGTTCACGTTCATAGTTCACCATTTAAAGTTTATAGTTCAGTTCATTTTCATTTTTTTTTTTAATTAGTATGTAGTACCATTTAAATAATGAATTATACAGGGAACTAATAATAATAACTTGCTCTTCAGCAATGATATGCTACTGGCTTAATCTCAGATCAACAAGGGCATGTACACTAAATGAAAGACCGCTCAAAAGTTAGCATAGGTAAACCCTGTAACACTCGTATTTGTACATTAGCAGCTTATGCTAAGCGAGTTCATGAACAGTGCATCATGCTGGATCAATTAAGTGACAGTGCTCGTAACAATGATGAGAAAGCTAAACTATAACAAACACATACTGACAAGGTAGGCTACAAAGTCAAACTCACGTATACATGGACGCACACAACTTCAACAAAGTGCAACGTTCAATTATGTGAAAATATGCCCGAAGTTAACTGCTACTCCATCTAAATATGCCATGAAGTGATATCAAAACATTGCAACGTGAGAAGTGGAGTCACATGACCAACGCAATTACCAAATATAACCGAAACATGGTCTGTCTGGGCAATTTAACAAATAATTACTATGGCCTTTTTAACAGGTACTGAGCAACGACATGGTACAAGCATTCGATTTAGACAGCGTCTTTCCTCAGCAGAAGGAAAACATTCCGTAATGTTTTAGCTAGACCTCAGTGGTGCTGGACCTCAGATAATATGAACGTGTTCACCGTTCAAATTCATTATTTGTCATGAAGTTGCGTTCAGTTCATCGTTCTCATAAAAATGAACGTGTTCAATGAACGCGTTCTTTTGAATGCGTTCATGCACAACACTGACCTGCGTACGTGTGTGTGTGTGTGTGTGTGTACCTGCATGTGTGTGTGTGTACCTGCGTGTGTGTGTGTGTGTGTGTACCTGCGTGTGTGTGTGCACTTGTGGGGCTGGGGAGAATCCCAATGATGTTACGCTATGGGTGAATTCTATATGGTGTGGCATATGGTCCATGGTCTCTCTGCTTCAAAACTCATACACTACTCCCCACACTCATGTCTGAATTTCAAAATGCATTTTAATTTCTCATGTTGTGCATGTGTGTGTGTGTGTGTGTGTGTGTGTGTGTGTGTGTGTGTGTGTGTGTGAGTGTGCGCGTGATTTTCCCACATTCTAAATTCATGTGTGTGTGCTGAGATTGTGTGTGAAAGACAAAGAAAGAGATTAATTAGTAACAATGTGTGTGTGTCTCTGAAAGAGAGCAGGGACAAGAGAGAGAGAGAGAAAGAGGGAGCGCATGAGAGAGCAAGAGAGGAAGAGAGAGCAAGAGAGAGAGAAAGAGAGAGCAAGAGAGAGAGAGAGAAAGAGAGCGCGAGTGAGAGAGCAAGAGAGAGAGAAAGAGAGAGCAAGAGAGAGAGAGAAAGAGAGCGAGTGAGAGAGCAAGAGAGAGAGAGAAAGAGAGAGCAAGAGAGAGAGAGAAAGAGAGCGCGTGTGAGAGAGAGGGGGGGGGGGCAGAGCCTGAGAGTTCCAGCAGGGTGCAGTGGGATGAGTGGCAGAAGAATTGGGCTCCGTGACTCATCGGCCTAGCTATGTGTGTGTGTGTGTGTGTGTGTGTGTGTGTGTGTGTGTGTGTGTGTGTGTGTGTGTGTGTGTGTGTGTGAGCCTGCGTGAGTCGGAGCGAGTGGGAGGAGAGCGCTGTGTGGGCAGACGTGGCTGAGTTGCCCAGCTGGCCAGAGCCAGATGAAAGAGAGAGAGTGGTGGTGTGAAAAGAGAGGGAAAAAAGCAGTGAAACTAAAAGGCCGTGATTAGGCCCGTCCTCACCGCAGTGAAACTAAAAGGCCGTGATTAGGCCCGTCCTCACCGCAGTGAAACTAAAAGGCCGTGATTAGGCCCGTCCTCACCGCAGTGAAACTAAAAGGCCGTGATTAGGCCCGTCCTCACCGCAGTGAAACTAAAAGGCCGTGATTAGGCCCGTCCTCACCGCAGTGCCTGGTGACACCACATCCAGGTTGATAACCAATGGAATGATTTAGATGTCAGATGAACGACGCCTCTGCACATTTACACAGATTTACACAGATTTACACAGATTTACACAGATTTACACAGCCCTGAGATTGCAGAGATGGGCCCAGCACAGGCTGCCAAGACGCAGAAATGATACCTTGCCCAACAAATACCTCCAGACTCAAACGCTTTGTTTCTGTTTAATGCAGAAGAGTGGAGTGAATCTCCAAAAGAGTGTGAGAATGATGACCAAGACCAAGACTCATCCAGAACATTCCACAAAAAGACAAACACGTAGAAAATAGGCCTGACTACGATGCATCATGGGGCATTTCATTTCATGATCATAAAAAAACAATAAACAAATGCCGTCAAACAATATTTGCATTTACTGGGCAAAAACAGTGATAGATATTCGTAACCTACGGTGAGAATGGGTCTTTGTTACTGTGCCATTTTATTTTTCTGTCTTGTCTTGTTTTCTTTGGTATTGTCGTATGTTTATGGTATGACTGTGTATGAATGACTACTGGACTCTGGACTCTGTAAGCGACTTCGGGTATATAGAGAAGCGCTATATAAGATTGAATTGATT
Source organism: Clupea harengus (assembly GCF_900700415.2). NCBI lineage: Eukaryota > Metazoa > Chordata > Actinopteri > Clupeiformes > Clupeidae > Clupea > Clupea harengus. The sequence goes on along the minus strand of NC_045171.1, from coordinate 26,232,357 downwards.
GATTGATTGATTTTTATGGTGATGATGGTCAATGTTTCTGTGTTCTTGTTCTGTTTGTTTGTCTTCAAAAACCCTCAGTAAAAAGTTCAATCACAAACAAATAAACATCTATTTTAAAGATAGAGAAGAATGAATAGTCACAAATGTGTTAACAAACAAAATACAACTCAAGTTATGAAGCCGTCGCATTAGTCTTAGGTTAGGTTAGGTTCATCTTTATTGTCTGGGATGGAGAGGATAGATCTGCGTTAAGGCACATAAGATTTATCACACAGATTTCTGTTAGTCAACACTCATTTTGTACCAAAGAATGAGAACTCATAGCCACATAAAAGTGCTTTCTTCCTCTCCAACTTTCCAAAGAATGTACCAGAATTCTTCCAAGTCTCTCCTCCAAGAGCACACAAAATCCTGGCTGGGGCACAAAACACACAAGCCCAATCTCATCCCGCCCCCAAACACACACCACCGCCCCGCCAGTACCAGCAGTGACGGCGCAGCAGAGCACCAGAGCACCAGAGCAGTACTCTGAGTGTGAGGGGGGATCTCCAGCCCAGCAGGCCTCTGCTCCGAGCACAGAGAGGGTTCAGTGAGACTCTTCTGCTCCGAGCACAGAGAGGGTTCAGTGAGACTCTTCTGCTCCGAGCACAGAGAGGGTTCAGTGAGACTCTTCTGCTCGGAGCACAGAGGGGGTTCAGTGAGACTCTTCTGCTCCGAGCACAGAGAGGGTTCAGTGAGACTCTTCTGCTCCGAGCACAGAGAGGGTTCAGTGAGACTCTTCTGCTCCGAGCACAGAGGGGGTTCAGTGAGACTCTTCTGCTCCGAGCACAGAGGGGGTTCAGTGAGACTCTTCTGCTCTTCTGCTCGGAGCACAGAGGGGGTTCAGTGAGACTCTTCTGCTCGGAGCACAGAGGGGGTTCAGTGAGACTCTTCTGCTCCCAGTCCCAGCACAGAGGGGGTTCAGTGAGACTCTTCTGCTCCCAGTCCCAGCACAGAGGGGGTTCAGTGAGACTCTTCTGCTCTTCTGCTCCCAGTACAGAGGGGTTCAGTGAGACTCTTCTGCTCTTCTGCTCCCAGTACAGAGGGGTTCAGGGAGACTCTTCTGCTCCGAGCACAGAGGGGGTTCAGTGAGACTCTTCTGCTCCGAGCACAGAGGGGGTTCAGTGAGACTCTTCTGCTCCCAGTCCCAGTACAGAGGGGTTCAGTGAGACTCTTCTGCTCCCAGTCCCAGCACAGAGGGGGTTCAGTGAGACTCTTCTGCTGAAATGCAGCCCTCATTAGGAGAGAACACTGGGGAAATGTGGGTCACAAGTCCAGGGGTCTCAGGGAGGAACGCAGGTCTAATCCCAGCACCCCCCCCCTCTGTGGCCATGCTAACAGGGTGCTTGGGGGGTGCCTGCGTGTGCCCCTACATGTTTGTGTGTTGGGGGACAAAGGGATGAGTCTGCAGTAAGGGAGGGGGGGGGGGGGGGTTGTTTGAGTTTGTGCAGCCATGCAGACGCCCAATCAAGACAGACGGGACCTCCTCCCATCCCACGGTGCATCACAGGGAGAGGGAGGGCTTGGTCACTCACCACACAGTCACTTTCATCGGGGCCTTACACATGGCTTAAAGGGAAACGGACTGATTTTACAACCTGGGCCATATTTTTAGACCTTTTGGGTTCAGTCTTCTACTAACTACTATTAACAATCAAAAACGGTCCAGTATTGAGTTAGGACTCTATAACCAGCAACTGCAAAATGGCTATCCCATGTAATCCTGGTATCTGCGTCAAAGCCGACGACTTTTTTATGCCACTGACAGGATCATAATATAATTATAATTGTCTGACTACATGGGGAAAGGCTCCCTACAGAGATAGACCTGTGTCTGCGTACCTCAATAACTGATAGAGATAGACCTGTGTCTGCGTACCTCAATAACTGATCCTAGACCTGTGTCTGCTTACCTCAATAACTGATAGAGATAGACCTGTGTCTGCGTACCTCAATAACTGATCCTAGACCTGTATCTGTTTACCTCAATAACTGATCCCTACAGAGATAGACCTGTCTGCGTACCTCAATTACTGATCCTAGACCTGTGTGTGTTTACCTCAATAACTGATCCCTATAGAGATAGACCTGTGTCTGCGTACCTCAATAACTGATCCTAGACCTGTGTGTGTTTACCTCAATAACTGATCCCTACAGAGATAGACCTGTCTGTTTACCTCAATAACTGATCATAGACCTGTGTCTGTTTACCTCAATAACTGATCCCTACAGAGTCTGCGTACCTCAATAACTGTAAAGCAACTGTCGAAAGGGACTGTGTGTGTTTACCTCAATAACTGATCTATAGACCTTTGTCTCTTTACCTCAATAACTCTAAAGAAACTGTCGAAAGGGACTGTGTCTGTTTCTACAGTCATTTTCTACAGAAACGTAAACTACAGAAACTGTACAGTCATCTTCAAGTTTCTTTACGGTTATTGAGGTAAACAGACACAGGTCTATCTCTGATAAGGGATCAGTTCTTGAAGTAAACAGACACAGGTCTATCTCTGATAAGGGATCAGTTCTTGAAGTAAACAGACACAGGTCTATCTCTGTAGGGATCAGTTATTGAGGTACGCAGACACAGGTCTATCTCTGATAAGGGTATATCTTTCCATGTTGTCTGACGCTTATAACAACATTATGAGCCTGTCAATAAGGAGGTTTACTTTGGCCCTGATGCTTACCCCATGGGATTCCATTGTATAGCCGTTTTGTAAAGGCTGGTTATAGAGTTTTAACTCAATACTGGACCAATTTCGATCGTAAATTAGTGAAGTTTGGACGCAAAAAATAGGGCCCAGGTTGAAAAGTCCCTAAGTTTCCCTCCAAACAGTCACACAATATGCAAGCATCTATTTCTGAGCACCCGATACAGTCTATACAGTCCCTGAATAAGTTTCCATTGGCATGCAAGAAACACAGAAACCCCTTCACCCATAATTACCTACAAATCGACCTTAACACACATCCAATCACACCAGATGTTTTAAATCCACCAGCAGTACTAAGAATACTGGCTGCCGTCCTATTTGATCATGCACAGCACGCTGGTCCTGGCTCTGGGCATCCTTAGAAATGGCATTCAACAACAGTAATGGAGACGTTTCACCTCATAGAACACATAGAAGTTTCCACACTACTGCTTCCTTGTAAAGGTGGAGCATAACACCGGACGTTAATTACAGGGTGGTTAACTGGAGTGGAGGGAGTGACTGACCACCCGGCTGACATCATTGTTCCCACTCATTCTTTAAGGGGCGTGTGAGCCTCTGACTGAAAACACATGTTGCTCACGCACACACACACACACACACCAGTGAGAGCCTCACATGACCCTGTAGCCTTCCTGGGCCTGGGAGTGTGGACAGCCATGGTCTGTCCTGCTGCAGTTCTCTGCCGCAGTGTCCTGCAGCCGCTCCCAGCTGGGCTGGGCTGGGGGGGGGGGGGCAGGCTCCGCGTTAGGGAGGTGGGGGCTGCACACGGGCTTCGGAGCGTTTGTTTGTGGAATCTACCTCTATGTGTCTGCCTGCACATTCCTACTGGGAATCCAGCCTCTTTTCTGGAATGAATGGAATCCTGATCCGCTCCAGACAGGCCTAATCTAAAATGAACAATTCCAACTGATGATACAAATGCTTGCAGTTTCAAACAAACCATACAAAATGTCGCTGCCTCAGTACTAAGGAGCAAGAGCATATCCTTTCATTACTGTAAAACACTGCTAAAGCACCACGTTTGTAAGAGATTTTTAAGAATGAAAATTGTACCACATTCTACACACCATCAAAACAGTATAACAGGATTTTGATTTCTGTGTGCATTCCACATGAGATGTACTGAAAAGGCTTATGAAAGCCAACCATTCAATCAGGTCACGACTCACGTCATCACAACTCGTTCTGTTCCATGTCTCCTCTCAATCTATGCCTCTTTTATGTATAATGTAGTCTCCACACTACATACAAACTCTCATGTTTGATTGGGATGGATATAGATGGAGCACCTCCAACAGCAAAAAAGGGGATACATTTCTCTTTCCACCATGACAACCGCCCCCCCCCCACACCATGACAACCGCCCCCCTCCCCACACCACACCATGACAACCGCCCCCCTCCCCACACCATGACAACCGCCCCCCTCCCCACACCACACCATGACAACCGCCCCCCTCCCCACACCATGACAACCGCCCCCCTCCCCACACCATGCAAACACACCCTGGCAGTAGTCCTTAGTAGTGACAACAGCAGCAGACCCATGGGCAAGTATCATTACGGCATGGGCAAGGCAATTAACAGCAGTGCCACTCAAGCATTGGTTAATGGAACTAATATGTTTCCTGAGCAGTGGCGGCTGACCAGAGCCTGTGAGCCAGCGGACCGCAGTGAGGGAAGAGGCTGACGGCTGACTGGGGCTTCACTGGGGCTTCACTGGGCTTCACTGGCCTTCACTGGGGTTTCACTGGGCTTCACTGGGCTTCACTGGCCTTCACTGGGCTTCACTGGGGCTTCACTGGGCTTCACTGGCCTTCACTGGGCTTCACTGGGCTGTCTGGGTGACCTCACTTGGCAACCAGTCCTGCACACATCTGCTCTGCAAACTCATCTTTCACACTTCCACATGCGGGCTGTGAGGAGACGTCAAGATGGGGAAACTGGGCTAAATCAGTGAAACAGACAGTGCTGATGGGGTGCTGACACGGCTAAAAGGACACGTTCCCTCAAGTGAATGTTGAACCTTGTGGACGTTGAGACTCCGGATGACAATGTCAGTTCTAAAAGCTTCAGAAGCATTTTTACTCTGACAACTTCTGTTTTAAAGCAATCTAGCAACCATGTTAAAACAGACATAATGAGGACACAATATCAAATGTCATTCAAAACTTGTATGCACTTGTGACTGCAGGGGGGCTGCAGAGTAAATCTTCTGCCGTCCGTCTGAAATATTCTTGACCTAACACACAAATAAATGTCACCTGACCCACCTCCTGCAGCCAGATCCTGGCCAAAATCAATTTCCCTTTCATGCGCACAACAAGATTAGTCTGGTGGCCTAAGATAGAGGAAATATGCAGGACAGACCACTCTGAAACAATAATCCCTATTTCAGGTCAACTCTGAAAGGCTTCACCAGACTTCATTTTGAGAGCTGTATACCAAAGCACATGTGGCCACCTTGTTCCCAGAACATTTGGATTAGGCCTCTGTTATTTGGAAAGGCCCTTTTTGGGACTAGTGCCGGACTCCAGGGCTGTCTCTGCACATCAAAATCAAGCGGGCACTGCAGTGCATCACATTGTAACCACAAGCAATATTTTGTACTGAGCTTTGTGGTCATGCTTGGAATGCGGTGGCCACTACAAAGCAACTCATTCTCTTTGAGAGGACAGGGCAGACAGGAGGCCAGCAACTGCAGCATTTTAGAGAGACTGTCTCGTTGTCTTACCCAGCAGAGCTTGAAAGAGTTGACTGCCAAAGATGGCAGACACCTTCCCCACATTGTTCTTCAGAGCCTCCTCTTCTGGGTGGGTGAGGCTGGCCTGGTACTCTGACAGCAGTCCCACTGCTCGCTCTGTGTCTGCAGATCAGGGCAGGCAGATATTTTAATGACAGCACATTTGCCTTCCTCATTTACACAGCAACCCTTAGCAAATGTCTTCATAATGAAAGTTAAGGATGAGATGTCGACCTAGGCACTCTTTTTGCATTAGGCCAGTCATGGACTGCAGCCATTTGAATCTGAAAGAATATTGTCTGTTACATTTGTATCATCATCATTTGTATAATTGGTCTGGACATTTTGTCCCTGAGATAATGCTTTGCACGCTGCTTGGTTTACCATGGAGAGAAAGGTTATATTGTAACTTATAACCGTGAGATTCTGAGCTGAAACAACCAACTGTCCCAAACCTGAGCCCCCACAAGTCCCCAAAAATCCCTGGCAGCAATCATATAAGGAAAAATACTTCCTGTTTCCCATGGGAGTCTCCCAAACGAGTGTTATGGTTGAAAATACAACTCGAAAATACAAGAGCGGTTAGCTTTCCACAGACAATTTTGACAAATTTTAAGATTCAGAGCAATATCGTAAAACTAATATTTTCCTTAAACTTCTGAACGGCAGTCGTTTAGTTAACGGAAAACGCTGATGAAGAACTGTGCGATGTACTTTTGAGGATACAGAATTTGTTTCTTTCAAACTTGTTTTAGCTCGTTGGTTAAACCAAGTTCGAAACAATTTTGTTGAGTTAACACTTAATGTCTACTTACATCTGACACTACTTACCATATTTGTGGACCATGGCAAATAGCTTGACTGTATCGCTTCAGTACATCAAACCGAAATATCCGTGTTGCTATAACATATTTTGGTTAGATGACATTAACTAGCCAATTGTTTCCTGTTGAGAGCTTGATAATTGCTCTCTTTCTTGACTCACTGTTATGCGTCTGTCAGGTTAGTCGTAGTTCCAGAAACTTTTTTAACCCAGTAGTGCTCCATGCACACTGCCCCTCAGACAGTTATACCATAGCGGTAGCTTGCGTCCACTGCGCGACGTGATTTGCACGAGACAACGTAGATGGATACACGGAACTTATGCATCCAGTGAAAGTGCTCGCGCGCCACCGGCGCTTCTCGGTACTGTTGCATTGCAGCAACGTTGGGTATGCTACGCTTCTGCATGTCAGAACAGGGGGATTTCTCAGATTAGTTACACTGTAAAACGGTTATGTAGGCTAAAGCCGAAACCAAAGACAACAGTTTCTAATTGGCTGCCCTCGGTAATGTTTTAAATGTTAGTGTTTTTGATTAACTTTTGTAATGAACTGCGTTTTATTACAAAAAGTAAATAACTGACAATGTTTTTCGATTCACGTCAGATTGCAATCTTCAACTTCAAACAATCTTCTATTTTTAGCCATCGTACTGTAGCCAAGGCGTAGTCACGGCCGCCATCTAGCGGACATGAGATTGTTCTGGTATTTTTTGAAGTGTTCTTCATTAAGGCTACTTGCATGTGAATGAATTGTTGATTGCACAGGTAGATCATTGTATGAATAACATCCCATAGTTTCCCGCATTTACCCCTTTGTATTAGATTTTACTTTTGTGGTATTATAGAAGAATTATTTAATTTGCCCATATGCCCTGGAAAGTCCTAAATCCACCACATAGACATTTAAAATGAATCTGTCTACTTTTCTGAAAATAATAACAAATGGCTCATGTCTCATGTATGTATAAAACTTTCATCTCAAATGACAGCTGTATCTCACATTCATATGTTTTACCATAGCCTCCCTATACAGTCAGTGAGTGTTGCTAAACTGTTCCAGTAACAGTTCTGAGTAAACCCGCATCACTTGTAGAGAGTGCAGCATTCAAACAGCAAAAATGTACAAAGAGAACAGCATACAGTGTTGTTAAAAACATTTATTTTTAAAATGTATAAAATAGAACAATATTCAGTACCCAAATCTGTTTATCAATTACACACCTAAAAGTTACAGGTTAAAAGTCAGGTCTGTCATATTTAACAGATTCAGATAAAACTTTAAAAGCTTAAAATGTATTCATATAATTATGATATCATTAAAAATATTGACAGCATCCTATTGTTTCATTACACTCTCGCTGAGAGATCTCTAAATTCACTATGGCATTCGACAACAGATCAAATCTTCACTATAAACCATTGTGCTTAAATACTAAATACATCCAATGCATATCAAAGGTATCACTCTGTACTTGATATGATAAAGAAATAAAGAGTTCATAAAATATTCTTTGTATAACACAGTAATTGGTCCTTTTCATTTGAAATGAAATTCTTTTCATGTGAGCCACATACATAAATGCGTGCGCGCACACACACACACACACACACACACACACACACACACACACACACACACTTACACTCTCACTCTCACAGACATGAGGGGGAACAGGGGAGGGGGAACAGCATCTCTCTCTGAAGGCTCGTGAAATATACAGGAACGCAGCCAGGCCTTAATTACTCAGATGGCAAGAAGGGGGATAGCTCTCTCTGGTTCCAGGCGGAAAATCTGTCGCCTCGCCCTCCTTTCCCTGCAGTGACAAAGCCACAGGTCAGTTAGACTTCCTTCTTTCCAACGCTTAGGTACTGATTATGTGACTTGACTACTGATATACTAGGAAACAGGCAATATACACTCTTTATTTGGTAAGATATATATTGAGGGCATGATCAACTTAAATGATAAGCAGAATCAGTTGAAATGAGACAAGTGACAAGTGAAATGAGGCTTTCATGAATCATTTGAAAATTTCACCTCAGTTACCCTAGATTATTATAGTATGGATTCTTAGATTTAAGTTGACAAAACAAAGACTGAAAATGAGTGTTTTTAGTTCCAGACTTAACTGACTATTTTAGCTGGGAACCTACCTTTAGAATGTCTGAGACAGCACCTTTAGTAGATAAAACAATATTATTTAACTAACTGCAATTTATTCTTACTAATGTCTATGTATGATTGAAATATTGAAATATGTAGTTAAAGCTTTATATCTTATATCTTATATCCCAAGCGCAGCATCCCAATACCCAAAACAATGTTCAGACCTGATACATTTGACTGCACTTCCACAGGGTTTTACACACCCCAAAATAGAGACAATATCTTTGACATGTGACATGATAAGGATTACCTTAATTCCGGCAGAGTAAGCTTTGTTCATTTATCCTATCTGTGCTTCTGCCTGGTTATTCTCTCTTTCAAAGGCTCTTAATTGCCTGCTATGTGAAAGCACTGAAGTTGTTCTAGTGGGTTCTGCATGTTACGCTTCTTGTGTCTTTTTTCAGGTGTTTTTAATGCTTTTTGAATTGAATTTGTCTGGGCTTGAAATGGACAGGTGGACTAAATGTCCAAAATTGAGAGCCAAGATAGGATGCAAAGGAATATCTGTAAAGTCTATCAATTAATTGTACCATCAGAATTACAAAAGCATTGTAAATGTACTCTAGACAGAACACATTAGACCTTTAGAGGCCTGGATGAATAGCACCTTTAGAGGCACACACACACACACACACACAGATGGATTTATTGTATCTTTGTTCAAAGATTAAGTTGGGTTTTCTTGCCATATGCAGTTAGCATGGTAGCATGTTGTCATATGTATAGCCCAATTTGGGAGCATATCTAGTGGTGCGTTCCGTTTGAACTTTCAATGCCCCCTAAAGTCGGATTTCCGAACTCGGAAAGCCATCTGGATTGAAGTGGGGTTTGGTGAGGTTCATCTGACTTTCCCAGTCCCAAATCGGACTTCAGGGTTCCAGTTGACATTTTCAACTGGGAACACGGAAATGCGAACTTCCCAGTTCAAATGGAAGGCACTATATGTTCCCAGGTGTCCTAAGTTCAATATTCTGTTAACACACATTAACCCTCCTATGGGGTTACAGCCAGAACAGAGCTGGGGAACATCTCTTTCAGGTTCCCATTTTATGCTATAGAGCTGGGACACATAGGAATGGCTTGCCTGCTGGGACACATAGGAATGGCTTGCCTGCTGGGACACATAGGAATGGCTTGCCTGCTGGACACATAGGAATGGCTTGCCTTGGACACATAGGAATGGCTTGCCTAATTCTTCTCTATGGATACGTTTTCGCTCTTGACATAAATGTGCTGCAAGATATTTATTCCAGATTTCAAGACTTGTGAGGAGACTAGGATGTGTCACTGGTGCTGCAGGTGTGTCATAACGACGAGGGCTCATCAATAAGACATGATTTGTTGTCTCCAACTGCACTGATGCATTGTCAAAAATATTTTTTTCATCGTGGTTCCATATTGTAAGAAACACAAGGTGGTATCTAATCATTTCATGTCTTTTTTCCTTTTTTTTCTCATTTTGAAAACAGTCAAAAACAAACCTTTGAAGGAGAAACAATCCAAACATCACAAGCACTGACACCAGGTCAGCAGAAATCCAGATCATCCTATACAGCATGGGATCCTATGGAAAACAACATATGAGCACTCAGAACTGCTTAGGACAGGTAGCAGGGTGCTCTTCTGAAAAGTGATGCTGTGTGTGTGACTAACCATCTGCCAGTGTGGCTGGGCCATGTCTTTGAGGAGGTGGCAGGCGTTGGTGGTCACGGAGCTGGCCCCGGAGCACCACACCAGGGAGAACAGCCACGGCTCATTCACCACCCACAGGTTCACCGACACATTTCTGCTCCGCAATTCTCTTAGAAACACACACACACACACACACACACACAACATGCACACACAAACAGACAAACACACAGAAATGCAGATTTACTTAACTATCGGCCTTATTCGCAAACCAAGCCGTTGCCATTTTGTTGACATAGAAACACTCCGCCCCCACGTAGCTAGTCAGCCCAGTGTTGACAGCAGATTTGAGTCACTAGTATGCGATGGCTTCAATAAGTAACGTTAGATATGCAGATAAATGTGAATTCTAGATCTGTATGGTATAATTATGATCGCCGCTGCGCCAGTGTTTGACAACGTTTTCATCCTTCTTCTACTAACATTATTTTCCCCACTCATTTTGGGTGGACGATATCATCTACTTAGACTTCACCAATTCACATGAAACTTGGTATGGTTGTAGACCCACATAGCTGATATGAATATTACCGTTTGTGTCCCTAGGTGTTCTTTCTATGTCAACAAAAATGGCCGCGGCAGGCTATTGTGACGCTGATAGAATAAGGCCCATACACACAATATACAGATCAATACGGTTAATCTGAGTAAACCTAGAGATTATGTAACTGCCTACATTGTGGATATCAATGCCAAACTGAGATATTAGCATCTGTCAGAGGAACTAAACTAATAAACACTGTAACTCCTCAGAAAGTCCATCCAACAATGTTATGATTTACTACCATTATCTGTCTGTATCTTCCTCATTCTTCTGTACTTAGACAATTTACAAACGCTTGAGCTGATGTAATTCAATGATGTTACAGGCAAGGAATCTCTTGAGGCTCACTTCATTTCTTTGGCAGATAGGTTGTTGTATTTCACATTCAGATGGCTTCCTCCGTCCTTGTTCAAGGCAGGCAGGACTGCCGTAGGACCTGGCGGAAGCCTGGAGCCATTGCCTTAACCTCTGCTCGGTGAACAGGTGGGAGCCACCACATCTAAGAGGACATGCCAAGTCAATACGAAATTAGAACACAGAATTAAATGGCTGGATGGCAAAACGGGACAAATTCTAGAGTTAAGCTCACCAGGTTTTGCGCAATGCCTGATGCCAGGATGGTGTGTACTGTGACGTTGGCATCAGTGTTGTTGGGTTTTTCATTTTTGAGGTCAAAGATGATTGAAACATTGTGCTCCTTGGCCAAGTCCAGGAGTTCACGAAGAGATGGCACACTCTGATTTCTGACATTTGACCACTCTGTGTCAGACAGAGAAGGAGGCCTCTGTAGGGGGTCATTCTGGAACTAAAAATGGCAACAGTCAAGCAGGATGGAACCTGTATTTCCAGTTCTCATTTGACAAGACAGTGCTCTATTGTTTGAAATCCATGACAAATACATTCACATGACAGGCTTTCCACACTCACATCCCAAAAACCTTTTCCCGCACTCAAACTCCGTATCTCCTCCCAGGTAAAGTCACTTGGCGTGTTGTTTGTGGCGTGCTGGGGAAATATGGCTTCTACATTGGTTGTCCTTCTAAGTGAGGTGTTGTCGTGCATCAGGAAGGGACGGCCATCCTTGCTAAGGAGGGCAAAGGAAAGACAGGGGTCATCAACATGAGCCTAAACTATAGGAACTGTGTCCAAATTCAGTCCCATCTAAGACCAGAATTCCTAGAATGCCAGAATGTTCTGTACCTGATCTGCACGTCGGTCTCAAACGCAGTCACGTTGCACTCCAGGCTCCGTCTGAACGACATCATGGTGTTCTCAGGGGCCAACTGAACACAGGAGGAAGCACACACTTCACACAAACTGCTAAATAAGGGGCATTAAAGGCATCTTTTATAATCATAAAAACTGTTAAATAAGGGGCATTAAAGGCATTATTATAATCATAAAAAAATGTTAAATAAGGGGCATTAAAGGCATTATTTATAACCCATATTTCTAGTATAAGATACTAATTACATAAAGGTATTAATGTACTGCATATTGTGTTGCATATTTGCACTTGTTTATGCACAGGATTCTGCATGCTAAGTTCCGTCCTGAAAGTACCTGAGAGGCTTTAATAGTGGGAAGATGACAGAGAGCTTGAGCACTAAATCATCCCATATGGGGTCTTCCCATGAAGTGTTCAGACTTAGCCTCTGGTCTCCAGACAGTACAGATCAGTCCAAACACAAAAAGGGGGCAACACATTTCAGTCCCCTCTTTCTGTACGGCTCCATTGATGCACATGTCGAAGGATACTCCCCCTGTCTTTGCTGCATGTCAGAGACACTGCGTGATAAAGGCAATAATATGTGGAGAGATAACATCTCTTTCAATTATGAACGCTTCACATGACCACGCCTCAGTCTTTATATCACTCATTAAGGACCATGAGGTCTTGACACATCGAGGTTGTCAATCACCAGTTGTTAATCTGGTGCAATGCATTCTTGGAATGTTTTGCCAAATTGCAATCATGAAACCGCAGGCAGTTGCTCTGAGGTTTAATCCACCAAACCTCTCCACCCACATGAAAGGTTTCCACATAGTACCCGCCGTGCTGTAGGCACAAAGGGCCCTAGTTTGGAATGCGAAAATGGCTGGCGGAAACAATAGCGTATGTGCACTGTTGCAAAAAGGAGATAGTTCAGAGAGAGAGGTCAGGTGTGGTCAACGGAACTAAGTGGGTAGATCCAGGACAACATTAATTAGTGAAAGGTTTGGTTGAAACTGACCAATCCATTTAAACTCAATCTGTCAGAGGACATTTTTAACTTGTCAGACCAGTTTTAAAATCCCCTAGCCACATCCCTATGAACTGACCAAATTGCTCATATAAAATGGCCAAACATGCGTAACATGTGATACATATTCAATTTAATAATCCAAATTTGTCTAATAGAACACATTTGAAACTTGGGAGCTATGTACTGAAAAGAAAAATGCATAGCTTACATCTTTGCTGAAATGTGAAATGTTTCAGCAAACTTACTGACACTAGCTGCTGTGCACCAGTGAAGCCTGGGAGCAGGAGAGATAAGATCTATTTCCTATGTAAATAGTTTTCGGATGGCAAACCCGTTTTCTCAGTAGGCTCCTTTGACTCCTTTCCCCAATACAATAGTGTATGGTGTAGGACAGCATATTACGTTCATGTCAGGTAACTATGGTCTTCCAAGTTAATTACATTGAAATTGTATCCTTTGCATAGTCTTTCTACTTGCAATTATTCTGGAAACAAACTATAGACTGTTTTGTGTAGTAGATGCATCCAGAACCCAAACAGAAGCGAGCCGGTTGAAAGGCTGTTTAGCTGAGCTTTGAGTCAAAAGGAGAGAGTGAACACATATAAAGGTGGTCATTTGCATAACACAAGGCTACTGGTGACGGTATGTGCAGATACACTGACGATGTGGGATCCCCCAGAGACAGAGAAAGAACTGCAAGAGCAGCACTGACCAGTAGCCTGCATGAATGTGGAGCGCAGAAGATATGGGAGGTTACGAGCCATGTTCATGTTGATGAATTTGAACCCCCAGACCAACCGGAATGCAATCTCTTTCTGCATTCTCTTTTGTAGAGAATGAGCTAGTGTGGGTCAGCTGCCTTGGTCTAATTAGACTACAAAATGTGAGAAATGACAAGAAAAGTCATTATTGTGTATTTACAACATGGATGCTATTTGGATGAGTTTATCAGGAGTCTATAAAGGGGTTTAATCTTTAAAATGAAAACATGTTATCCTTTATAAAAAAAAGCCTGCCGGGATGTGTGTTAACTTTGAGGATGTCTGAGATAGATTCATTGCATTAACCCATAACCCATCCTGCTTTCTCGCTAATCCAGAAATATGATGGCATAATGCACCACTCTTCCAATAAAGGGAACATATTATTTTGTGGCCTTTGATGGTCTGTGATTGGAGCATGCAAATGTTCCCTGTCAGATAATAATATATCTAGTTTAACAAGCTGCCCGGGCAGAATAGGCCGTTTTGACCACCAGAACTAAACTAGGGACCAAACTATTGAAACAAACTGAAGAGGAAGAATCAGATACCGGTCGGTCCAGCCTTGTTATCTTTGTAGAGAGGTTGTTGCTGTTCAAAACAGAAACCCGAGCCAGAAACAGAGAACCCCTGTTTTCTCTGCATGTCTGCTCACCATTGGTGCACCCCGATGTCCAATCAGGGCAGGCTTTGGGGGAAGTTCCTCCAGCAGGCAAGGACAGAAGTCATGGATGAGAAGAGGACAGAGAAACACCGCCAATGAGACAGCTGCCCAGGACAGCAGGATGAAAGCCCTCGACGCTGGAGGAAGACAGACAGACAGACAGACAGACAGACAGACAGACACACAGACAGACAGACAGACAGACAGACAGACAGACAGACAGACAGACAGACAGACAGCATTAGCTCCACTAGCCTCAGCCTCAACCTCAACCTCACACCATCTTCACTGTTCACTGCACTGCACAAACACTCTGAGTTCATATTCACAACACAAACACTCTGAGTTCATATTAACTGCACAAACACTCTGAGTTCATATTCACTGCACAAACACTCTGAGTTCATATTCACTGCACTACACAGAGCTGCAGCAAGGAGAGTGCTTGTGTCTTGGAGCAGATCGTTACAGTAGTGGCTTCTCTCTTTTGAGCTAGCCTTTCACAGGTTGGGTGTTCCCAGGCCAGTCTATCTGTAGTGTTACACAGCACATGTTAGCATCGCCGCCCTGTAAGTGGCCAAACTGGGTTTGACTCCCGACCGCTACAAGGTGTCCCTGTAAAAGTGGCCAAACTGGGTTTGACTCTCAAACCGCTGCAAGGTGTCCCTGTAAAAGTGGCCAAACTGGGATTGACTCTCAAACCGCTGCAAGGTGTCCCTGTACGTCGCATGGATAAAAGCTAAACACCTGACCTTTCATCTTTAGCGTTATCATAGTGGGTGTGGGCACATCATTAAGAGCTGAATCATGCCAACTGACCTTTCCTCTGAGCTCTGTGGTAACTCTTGATCAGCAGCCAGCTGTGCAGGGTCAAGGCTAGCACAGCACCCAGCTGAAGAAAGGGCGCTGTGGCCTGGTGGACACAGCACAAGAACATGAGACACACACACAATCACACAGAGAACCAATCCGCTGCACATTCTCTATGACACCTGACAGGCAGGCCTTTAACAAGACAGAGAATTCCCTTCAACAAACCAGTGTGCAAATCTGTATTCTTAACTAAATGTATTGCATATAATGTATGTGTTCTGAGGACGTAAACAGTAACGCTCTAAAATGGAGGTTCCTAAGTGGGGTATTCCAGAAGGCGGGTTAAGTCATTTACCTGGGTATGTTAGGCTCAGTTCATATTCATAGAAACATACTTAAGTTTAAGATGACCTAAACTGCTGATTTGTCAGTGCTAGAAATTGTTCAGAGATCTAATTAGCAAAAATCACTTTAATTAAATACTTTTTTATTGCATTTGTGTCTTTTTTATTTCTCCCCAAAAAAGACAAATACTGATATTCCATAGTTATTAAGCAATATTGGTGATAGGAATATTGATATGACATGATACTAAGTATAATCCACAGCAGGTTTCCACCTTAAGTTGATGCTCAGTCAACTGAGTCTCAAGCTTAATTGTCCCTTTGTCCTCCATTTTAGGCCGTAAATAATAAAAAATGTAAAAATCTCTTTGTTTCTGGAGGGAGGCCTATTCTCTAGGACAATATAACTTAAATTAGTTTCCTTAAGTTGAGGGACCTTTTATTTCCGTTTCTCTATTTCTATATTTGTTGCTTGGGGATTGGTGCCTCCTCCTCAGACTGGTGGGTGGTCCACACCTCTGTGCTGTATCCTCTCCTTCCTCCAGTCAGGTAGGCCCTTCTCTGAGCCACACGCTCCAGGATGTCTCCACGCTGGACCTTCCTCCAGTCAGGTAGGCCCTTCTCTGAGTCACACTGAGCCACGCTCCAGGATGTCTCCACGCTGGACCTTCCTCCAGTCAGGTAGGCCCTTCTCTGAGCCACACGCTCCAGGGTGTCTCCACGCTGGATTAAACTCCGGAAATCCTGACTATGTCTTCCAGTACGTTCTTCAAGTTTGCCGTGCTCATTAAACTCTATCAGTCGGCCCTTGGAGAGCCGGAGAGATGTACTTCTCCCCGGATCAACAACAAAGAGTCTGAGGCGACGCCTCTAAACATTGTTAACGGGCCAGGTAAGCGATGTACAGTTATTCTATGTGCAGACTTGGGTTAGCCGGAGTCAGAGTAGAGTCCAGAGAAGAGAAAGCTAACGGTGTGTGAGCTGGCTTTATTGTACGTCCTGCCTGACACAAGGGCCGGGTGGGGTCCTGTGTTTGGAGACCAGGGCAGTTCGTAGGCTCCGTATGGGTATGCCGTGTCCAATGGACCATGCACTATATTCGACCATGCAGTAATTGATGGAGTTGATCAATTTGAATCTCTAATAATGATATCAGCCCGGATCTCGCATATAACACCAAGACGCGCAATGTCTATTGTTGTTGTGTGATTTAAGCCTGAAAACGCCTGGCTTTATCCCGCTTCATGTACTTTTCAGTTGCCGCTTATGGATTTGTATCCAATCAATTGTGATAACTTACTTATTGAAGCTGCGCAAAGCTATCATATGGGGGATTGAAAGATCTCAGTGTTTTATTTCCTGACATTGCTTAACTCACACAGTTTAACCCACACAGTTAACCCACACAGAGTTGATTGCGCAAATTCTGGAAAGTTCTGTAACCGCTGCCAGGCTAGATTAACTTTCTGGAACACCCCACAGGTGTATGTGCAGCATACCTGAAGAAACAACGGCACCGTAGGCCACTCCTTCTTCCACTGAAGGCTTATCCCCATCACCCCGGCAAAGATTATTACAAGACCTACAGACAGCAACACCTGTGTGGAACCAGACGGACACACTCATGAAGGAGCTCCAAATACACACCATGTACAGTAGACATTTAACAACAAAATTGTAATTTAACTCTAAAATAGAGCTGGGCCTTTTGCCCCCGTTTCATCAAACTAGCATCACAATCCATACAGAATCCAGCGGGCTGAAATGCAGTTTATTAACAACAATGAACAATAACAGCACAAAGAGAACCAAAGGCCAAGGGTTCCTCATACCTTATGCACACAGTGCAGGTCCAAGGGTTCCTTTAAGGCATACTGGACAAGTGCAAATAACTGCAAGGAAAAAACTGGTAATTTGTAATAACTTGACCATTTCATGTAATAACAACAATACCACCACCACTACTATTACTAACTACTACTAATAATAAGAATAAGAATAATAAGAATAATAACAATAATGTCTTTCTCACCAGCAGAAGGAAAGCATAAATGGCAAGCACAGAAGAGATGATTACTATCACCATAAACCAGTTTATCCACTTGTTTGTTTTTTCAAAGGCCTTCCTGAAAGGAACAATGTCAATCTGTCATTTATGACTGTACCCAAGAGTACTTGTATCAGCTTGTCTTAGTTCAAGGTGTCTCTTCCAATGAACTCAAACCATAATTGTTAATATTTTAGAGGCACATGTATTAAAGTAAAACTATCCCTCAGGAAATGTGTCGTGTGTTGTCAGTTGTGAGAAAAACTGAAATGTTCTGTAAGCTTGAGGCGTTCAAGATGACAAACCAGACTGAGCTTTCATTTCATAAGCTTTCTTCAAGCTACCACCTGCTTTCCATTTCTACAGAAGAGCAGGGGCACCTGCAGACTGCAACATCCACGGCCTTAATTCAATACAGTCATCTCAATGATGAACTCAGTACATAGGCAGATGGGTGGCACGTATGTGAGTGTGCTGTTGAGGATTTCACATCTTACGTGTTCATGTCATCACGGGAGTTGTACAGAGCCATCCAAATGAGCAGCCATGCCAAGCTGAGCAGGGTCGCCACGGCAACGAATGAGAACCAACAGCAAGCACACTGCCAGAGAAGAAGAGAGGGGCTCACTGAGGAATGTTAGAACAATATCATCTGATACTCACATTTACCCTTCCACTCAAGATCCGCCGTCAACTCAAAGAACTACACTGGTCAGAGCCAGCCAAGGACTCAACCCTCCAGACAGCATAGTACCATGAGCTGTTGGACAGGACCAGTCCATGACAGGGGGCAGTCTGGGAGAGCTGTCACTCATGGCAAACCCCATGGCATGGCCAGACAGATAAGCTAAGGTCACGGAAACTCAACACAGAGTAACTGCAGTGAATGTACAGCAAGATAAAGCACATTTACCTGAGAAAGAGGAGACAGAAAAGAGGAGGAAAATAGAGGGAGAGAGAAAGAGAGAGAGAGAGAGAGGGAGAGAGAGAGAGAGGGAGAGAGAGAGAGAGAGAGGGTGAGGCTGCCAGTGTTTGGACTGGCACTCTTGATCCTCAGGTCGCTCCCATGATATCTATCCCAAATCCATGAAGACATGCCCACACAGCACAGCACAGCACAGCACAGCACAGCACAGCACACTACAGCACAGCACAGCACAGCACAGCACAGCACAGCACAGCACAGCACAGCACAGCACAGCACAGCACACTACAGCACACTACAGCACAGCACAGCACAGCACAGCACAGCACAGCACAGCACAGCACAGCACAGCACAGCACAGCACACTACAGCACACTACAGCACAGCACAGCACAGCACAGCACAGCACAGCCCACTACAGCACAGCACAGCACAGCACAGCACAGCACAGCACAGCACAGCACAGCACAGCACAGCACAGCACAGCACAGCACACCCTTCCCTGTGGGAACCTGCGTCTCTCTTCATGGGCGCACGGTATCCTTCAAAGCTAAACGTTCCCAATTAGTTCTGCCACACAGACACTTAAGGGCCGCTCTGCTCCAGTAAGCAAGTGTGCAATTAACATTCTTTTTCAATAGGTCTAAATGACTGTTGTTCTCCAAACACTAGGTCCATTCTGTGATGAAGGGAGCACAATCATTCCGAGAGAGTTTTCATAGTCATAATTATGATGAAAATACCTGCGAAAGGGATAAGATTGGAATCTTTTGCAATCAGACATTCATTGTGCCTCGCTTCGTCTTTCGAGAGTTTCATTTGTTCAAATTCAGAGCTGATTAAAACTCACCTCTTAAGCTGACAGTGCAAGTGCTGTTTATTGTTACATCAGTTACAAACATGATGTTTTATCATCACAATCTAGCGATAATAGTTTCTCTACGAGTGACATGCTGCACGCTGGCTTTGGAGAATCTCAGATGAGCAGGATAACCTGTGATCAACATGAGGTTCATCTGCTGTAGAACACAAGGCAGGTTTATCTAGACTTTTCTCCATAGTGACTTTATCAGGCATGTAAAGGGTCACTATATATAAGAGAAGAGTGAGTGATATGTCCATATGTTATCTTAGCATAGAAGAGTGAGTGGTCTGTCCATATGTTATCTTAGCATCAGGGATGAAGGGATGCTAAGATAACATATGGACAGATCACTCACTCTTCTATGCTAAGATAACACATAGACATATCACTCACTCTTCTCTTTCTTTCACTGGAGTGCTTCCAGTAGCAGCTGTAGAGGCCTCTGGAGCAGACCCCCAGTGCACCACACCCTCCTGACATCCCTCAATGTGCGAGGCCAACTCCAGATCTCCACTCAGCAGGGCCAGCAGTCTGAAGGTGTAGGCGGATATGCAGCTCTTCTACGGAACGCTGTGAACCGGGAGAGACTCCTAGGGTGGGCTGAGTCACCGTTCTAAACCTGTAAAGTGTGGGAGGAAGAATGATGATGGAAAAAGAGACACAAGAGAGAAAGGGAAAGGGTTAGACCAGAAGAGGAGGATGGGGAACTGTTTCAGAAGTGTCTGCAGGCCTGGTTAGTTCTGTAAATGTACAAGTGCCATCTCCTGGTGTCTGCAGGAACTATAGGTCCGACAGGGAATCTGTGGGAAGAGGCCACCTCCTCTGTGGGTGACGGGTACATAATGGTGTGTAATGGTGGGGGAGTGTAGGTACCCCTGAAATCAGCAGCTTCTGTCAGCTTCCTTGGATACCACCACAGGGTCTCAGGCACTAAGCAACAGCAGAAGGAAGAAGAAGGAATTTCACTTGTCCTTTGTCTATCCAGAGAGATGCCACTCAGATGAGCAGAACACTTCTGCTCATTTGCTAAGCAGACTTTAATTCCAACAATGACCTACACTTTTGGAAGGACTGCTGTTCAGCTCTGGACAATGGGCTGTTTGGCCACGAAGAGACTCATAAAGAGACTCCTAAATTGGAAGGAACGCAAACCAGCTTGCTTCACTAAGGAATCATGGCTGAGGGACTATAAGGAATTGCTGAGCATGGAGCGCGCAGCTTCTCTGCTGGGGTATTCATAGGCTCTCCTGTTTCATGTTTCATAGTCACTAACTTATTTCTGCTTAATGTCATGTCTACGCAATAGTCTGCTGTCTTAAGGTGTCATCCTTGCACCCTTCCCCCACCCCTTGTTGTGTCCTGTCAACTGTTTGTTGTTGTTGTTCTCGTACATGTTTGTAGATATTTGTCTCATTGTGTTTTTATGTTTAAAATTTTTTTTTTTTTTAAACAATGACCTACAGTACAGGTGTCAAAGGAGAAGCTCCAAGGTCCACTGTCCTCGCTTTAAACCCACGGAGCTACAGGACGTCTGATTCCAGTGCGCCACATGTCAGCCAAGTGGCCAAGCAAGGTGCATTGATTTATAAAGCGACAGTGGTACAGTGGTAGAGAAGTCGTCTAGTAATCAGAAGGTTGCTAGTTCGATTCCCTGTCGAAGCGTCCTTGAGCAAGACACTGAACCCCTAATTGCTCCTGATGTGCAGTGTGCCATCAATGTAAAATGTGTATACATTGTAAGTCACTTTGAATAAAAGCGTCTGCTAAATGACTAAATGAAATGTAAAGAATCTAACGCCGGAGGAAGAATTTCAGTGAAGTACGTAACAGATTTATATTCTGTTCAAGCCATGTATTTCATTTCATTGGTGAAATTGGACACGTTTTTACATGCTTGATCGAAATCATTTACAAACTTAATCCAGAAATCAGACAAGGGTATTATCAAAACAATGGGATTTTTATGGCCAAAGTGAATGTCCGTACTTGTTCACTCTGTTTACAGAATATGCATGGAATGAAATGTAATCCTAAATGTCTAGAGACGAGTATTGTATATCTCTGTTCCAGTGGGGAAAGCTGTTTGACACCATATCTGCAACACCTGTCCAGACAAGCATGCCTAAGCAGGTTACTGCATCAAACCACAGAATAGAAGCAGAGGCCAACATGGAACAGGGAGGTCATGGGTTTACTGATGGGAAACTAAAGAGAAGAAGGAAGCAAAACTCAGAGTATGACTTGGCCCTGAGAGTGTGGGTGTGATTCATAATGGCTTACTGATTTCTCAATTGTCATGTTGTTAATGTTGATTTTTGTCCTTGCCTAAAATATACACTGAGAAACCCAATTCCCTGCAGTAAAGTGCAGTCATTCATCACCGTTTTTCTTAATCGCTTTGGTACATTTCGCATATCAGAATTGAAATTCTCAAAACTACTTCTACTTTAAAAGCAGCAAAGTTTTCTGTTGCCCTTTAAGTACACAGCGGATGGTGTTTTTGGCAGCAGCCATCAGACACACCTGGTTCCACCTGACAGAATAATACATGTTAATTAATGCTATGGCCGGAGAACTGATATGATCTTTGCCCTGACACAGCTGAGATATAGTTAAAGGCACAGTGTGTAGGATCTAGGGATTCATTAGCAGAAATAGAATACAGTATTCATGACCTCACAGTTAGATGCCACTAAATCCTACACACAAAAATCAGTATGATTAAAGCTGATTTCACAAAGGTTCCCTGCAAAGATATGTCTAAAAATAAGACATGTTTTATACGAAACAACAATCATAGCTTTTATGAATATTCTAAGGGCAGAGATGAATCATATTATATTGACCGTACTGTGATTTGTCTAATGTATATTTTCTGCTATTTTGCTTAAGTTCATGGTTTTGGTGGCAGAAAGATGAATGCTAAGCAAGCTTACACTGGCCTCTCCCTCAACTTAATGAATTGGGACAAATACAATTTGAACAATAAAAATTAATATTTAACACCAAACTAAACACTCACCAGAAGAACATTTCCAGAGCATAGTTCTCAGTAAACGATTTAGTCTTTTCTTTTTGTGCGGGCTAGTCTTGAAACAGAAAAATACTGTCGATTGATCACCAACTAGGGAAACCACGTTCAAATACGGGCTTACTTGTGATTCCGCTGTGTAGACCATTAAAAAGCACCTGTCCGTGTTTGCGTAAAGCTTGGATCGATTGGCACCTGTAGCAAGCGAAAAGTGTGAAAATTCTCTCTGCAGACCTCTAGGATACGTAGATAGGTCCCTATAGCAACCATCTGTCAGTCTGTTGAGGTAACACGATGTCATATACATTTTATGTCAGGTGAATATTATAAAACCACGTGCGCCCCATTAGCCTACAAGACATAATCTTGTATCGCCTAGTTGACAAGACCGCACTTGCAAAGTGTCGTAATATATAATGGCTGGAAGTAGTACATTTTCAGCGAGTGGAGAACATATTCGCGTTGACTATATTTTATATAAGGTGACTATATGTTCTAAAAACAACGTATCTGTTGAGGGAACTTAAACCCTTGCCCTCTTAGTGAAACGCAAGTGAAACATTCTTAATGGGGGTAATAAAGTATTTCTGGAGATTACTATAATACATTTGTGAAACATTAACCGAAATCCTCCATTACCAAAAAACATGTGATGTATTGGATTAGGGGAGATCAATCACTGTAGATCAGAAACATTACACATTTTATCTAGAAACATTTGCAATGGTTATCGGAGAGTTATATGCCTGGTAGGCATTGATGCGTGGCAAGCTACATCTGTTGAATGTATAGGAATCCTATCACCTTACCTTGGAGGTTGATGGAGAGAAAATTCCAACCGTGAAGTATGCAGGTCAAATTGTCTTTGGTCCCTTTGGTGAACTTTGTGTTTATTTTGCCTCTCTTCCTCTTGGTCATGTGTAGTTCATGCGTGCGTCTCAACAACCGCGTGAGCAGACTGTTAATGCTTTCGAATGAATGAAATCTCCTGGGATGGTGTCGATGTTGGTATGGGGGTGGGGTGGAGTTGAAAGTGGGGAGTTTCAAAGATCTCCGAAAGTTTCGCCGAAAGATCTTAAGAGGTTAAGTATACTATGTAGACGTTGTCTTGTAATTGATAGAGATGCATCATCAAATAAATCATATCAACTCTTACCCTTAATAGCCTGTGGCATGCCAGTATAATGCATTTGATCGGTGTGTATGGCCGATTTACAGTTTCTAATCTGTCTATCTTCTCTTTGTAAATACTGATGGCTGTGATTACACTGTTCCTCCTCACCCTAACCTATAATTACACATACACATAAGGTAACCTAGCTCTGTCCACTCGCTTCGTCCCTTCTCGTCCCCTCCTGCTCTAGACTCCACTATGGGATGCTGCCGCAGTCTCGCCCCTCGATCTACCTGCACAAACCTGCTAACATGCCCACTCCTAAGAATCTATGCTGCACACGGACACCATATATATACCAATATAACCTAATTCCATATCTGACATAGTTTTCTGCTTCTTTGCTCTGCTTATCTTTATAATACTAACCTTATGAGGACACTGCATACACACTAAGCTGTTAACCAATACTGAATTGAATGCTGGCTCTCTCCATTTTGTTTTGTTTATGGTTTGTTTATTTATTGTTCTTCTGTACTATGTAGCCTCAATCGGGGCATTGCTGCAAAAGAGCCCTGTGCTCAGTCAATTCTCCCTGAATAAACAATGATGATGATGATGATTTTCTCCATTTTCCACTGCTAATTATGTATATTTCATGTATGTACCTTTTCTTTTAAGTTTCGTGGTATCACTAATGCATTATGCACATGTCGTATGTGTGCTAATAAGACTTATCCTCTGATACGTGTATGGATCAATCTGTTTGCTCCTGATTCTCTCTTCTCCTCCTCTCCTCCCTTCTCTTCTAGATAGATAGATAGATAGATAGATAGACACCATCCACTCAGAAACCACCAGCAGACCCACATACTGTGATGAGAGCTCACATTCCAGTCTGATCACACAGGGATTCAAAATGTTTAATGAGCTGAGAGAACTAGGAGAGGATTTTGCCATGGCATGTGGAAGCGGTCGCAGAAACTAAATCCTACTCGGCTAAATTGAGCTTATCTTGATCCAAAGCTGAACGGAATGCATTTTTACTCTTTTCACACTGGTATTGCTACTACAGCAGAAGCAATGTTACTCACTCACTCACTATTCACTCCCTTCTTTCTCTCATTTATTTCACCCAACATGCTTCTGTTACCTGAGCCCTGATGTTTTGATATACATGGGCACTCCAGATGCAAGAGAAAACAAGTCCCAAGACTCCCACTGTTAAAAAAACACCTCTCTACTGACCTCCTCTGGTGACGTGCTTGCTCACAATAGCAGAGACTTTTGTTGTGTTAGAACCAAATTGCTTTAAGATTGCAGCGTTATTGTTTTAAAGGTTCTGCCCTTCTTCTATCTCACCATGGGCACTTGGAGGTTATGTCTCTAAGGTTAGGGTGAGGTTTCTGTAGTGCTGTGATAGCAGGTGTATTTAGGTCATACAGCTGCATGAGCCACATACTGTGATGAGAAAATGTATGAAATGCTAGGAAGGATCATTTCTCTAATTTGATATCTACAAATTCTAACAATTCCAGGGTCCTCTTTTCAACAATATACAGCCTTATAAATCCTGCACCTAAAGTAGATGATAGTCTCTTTTCCACCTCCAAATGTGAGGAATTTGCAGCATTCTTCAGAGATAAGATAACGAACATTAGGAAGAATATTGCTCAAGAAATTCCAAATGTCTTGTTTTCTGATCCCCTTCCACCATGCTGTAACAGTATGAGCTTTTTTGCACTGGCTGATATAGAAATGCTGAGCAAAGTAGTGTCACAACTGAAGCCGCATGAGGACTGTGCCTGAGACATCTTCTCAGATCATCTATTTTCTCAGTAACCGTCAGATTAAAAAGTATAGTTTACCTTACGTATTCCAAATGATTGCTCACAGAGGCACTAATATGATATGAATCGGTGTGGTTTCCAGTCACTCTGATGTGATGCCTTGGTAATCCTTTACAACCATGGTTAGTCAACCTATGAGAAGACTAACCTTATCATTTCAGCCTCTGAGTGGGTCTGAAAATGTCCCTGTTGTATTATAACTGACTGAATTCTGGTTTAGTCTTAAAGTTAGTTGCTGTTGCAGGACGTAATGAGCAAAGGTGTTCCCCGCAGGCAGCAGATCTCAACACACACAACCCACTTTGGTGGAGGTATCAGAGCAGTGTTAGACTGGAATCTATCGTAGTGTTGTGGTATCTTACATCCTCCTATTTACATACCATTGGTTGTTCTCGCTCCCAGCATCTCTTGCTTGGCTCTCACATGGCTCTCTCCAGTTCCCACAGGTTTTCCACACACTGTTTCCACACTTATATTTATACTGATCAATGACACATGATACACAATATGAGTAAAGGTAATTATGTGTGTCTGGGGGACACAAGGCATGCATAGCAGGAATGCGGAACACCAGGGGTTTCTAGCTAGTATAGGGTGTGAAGGCATATGCATACTACTGGATATAACTTCACACGGGAAGGGCTGGTGCAATGCTTAGCCATTCACAATATGTTCACATATTATCATGCTAATAGCCTAAACCTCAGGACAGCCATATGGGATGGTTACAGACAAAGGTCAAAGGTCAAAATGGAAGAAACGCCCAAATCCTTCAGATGTCACCTTAGACTCAGACTTAATCTACCAATCAGATCAAGTAATCACATAACAAATGCACATACGCCCACAGTCTCACACACACACACATACAATATGGACATTGATACCTATGCCTTTTTGCACCTCCCTTTCTTAATGTGTTCAATACTTTTTCCCTGTGTCATTTCACATTATTACACATAACTTAATTTCTGTTTTGGTTTCTTTGTATGTATGGGTTACCTGGGTTGTTACCAACATCTGGTGAAAATTTCATGTCAATAGCACCTTTGGAAATATTTTTACTGAGAAAAATTGTGACGTCTTCAATACTTATTTTACTCGCTGTATATATGTCAATGGGCCCTTCGACTGTGTCGGACACAAACATGGTGGCGGCAAAGCACGGTGACGTCACATGGTACCCATGAATTCACCCATGCCCAGGTGTAGTTTTTGGTGGCGTCCAGTGGTGAGGTTGCTGAATTGCAACCAGCTGAATACCCTTCCCTTTACAAGCATGTGGGAGAAGAACCTACAGTGGCCTTCAAATAACAACGCAAAAAGCCCCATCTCAAGCCAGTGTTTTCGTTTGTCCATTCTGGGCTACTGTAGAAACATGGCAAAAACATAATTATGAATTATAATTACATTCCATTTCTACTAAAAGATGCCACTAAAAACTACACACTGTGCCTTTAAGTTAAAAAAAGCACACAACCACACACTTTTCAGCCTAAGCGTATTCTCCTTTGACTTAAATCTGTGATTAGCGCGGCATTAAGTAAACACATATCCTGGCAAGCTTTAAAAATATATATATGTAAACCACTTGAAAGACTCAAGTGTCTGGGTAGAGGTAGGCCTCGTCCAATTTCTTCTTCGACTTGGATTAAACAAAGGGTGGCCAACGAGGAGTTTCCTGAAAGGACCAAAGTCATTGTCTATGTTAATCCCATGTATTATACGAAGCGACACATACATTAACTGGAAAGAGCCAGTCGTAAAGCCTGAGCTCATATGATTGGTCAAGTGTTAGTAACCTCCGACCCTGAAGAAAGAAAACCAGCAATAAGAAGAATGGAAAAATAAATGTGGTGGTTAAACAAAAAGTTTTCTATTGTAATAGAAGTAGTAAAATGCTTTAGTTAAATGCTGAACCGTTCTGTAATGTCATGCAACTCGTGCTTAACAAATATCTCTCTGTTCCTTTCTTTGGATAAGCAAGGTATCAAAACACATGTCTTCGCAACTGCAAGACCAATGAATGTAATTGCTGTTAAGGCAGTTGCCTGGTTCTGCTGGTAAAGCAATTGCCATTTTGAGACACTGTAAGTGTACTGCAAGGACACAGACTGTCTGAGTTTTCCCCTGGGAAACAAACATCTTGTCCTGATGTGAAATCTCATGTGTCATCATCCCATATCTAATCAGAGTAATGTGTCATTTTGCAACATTTCAGCTTGACTGCTTCTTCACTAAATAGATCTTGCATAATTTGGAGCAATGCTTTGGGTCTGTGTCGGGTTGTAGGATCAGATGCTTTGGGTCTCAGATGCTTTGGGTCTCAGATGCTTTGGGTCTCTGTCATGTTGTAGGATCAGATGCTTTGGGTCTCAGATGCTTTGGGTCTCAGATGCTTTGGGTCTCTGTCATGTTGTAGGACACAGGCTATGGCACGGTGATAGAGTTGCAGCCTTCCCTGTTCAAGTTCCTTTTACTCTGTACAAATGACGTACTTTACCAGCACCAAGCACCAGCACTCCCTGACCATCCCATGTCCTCTACCATGCTTGACTGATGGTGTCAAGAACTCCTACAACATCATTTCACTTTCAGTTTTGCCTGTACACACCCACACTCATACACACACACACTCACACATACACTCACTCACACTCATACACACTCACACTCATACACACACACACACTCACACACGCACCCACTCACACATGCACACACCCACACTCAAACACACACACACACACTCACACATACACTCACTCACACTCATACACACACACACTCAGACATGCACCCACCCCTTTTTTTTTAGCTGAGATCTTAATCCTTCAGTTTGTACAATTTTAACATTTGGCACAACTGACAAATATGACAGAGTGAAACATGTGCCAACAAACCCCACTCTCCCCTACAGTATACTGTCACTTACAGTTAACGACATACATACCTGTAGATTGCAATTGCACCGTGGAAGAAGCTCACTGAAAATATATAATGAAAAATTTAAAAAGCCTCCCGCCATCTGAAAAAATGTCCAGACACATATCTAAAACTTTCTTTGTCATGGCCTAAAACAGGTAGATAAACATCTAGTTGCTAGGGATGGGCATTAATAACGTTACTCGTTTTAGACGTCAGTGTTCGTTCAAGGAATAGAGTAATAGCCTAGCATTCGTAAATCTAGTGAATTTAGAGTGAAACTTGCCGTTTCTGTCGGATATTTCTGTCACGCTGGTTGTTGCTGAGGTAGTAAACAGCAACTCCATTCGCTCCTCCAGTGTGTGACTGAAACACTCTAACTCTCAATTTCTTCATATCAGGCAACCCGGAGTGTCCAAATGATACTAGGATATGGGCAGTCATTTTATGTTTTTAGTACAGTAGATATATTACAAATTGTGTCTTTAAAAAATATAGCTGATTGATGACTTTTATTCTGGTACATTTTTGTCAAAATGTAGCCGGAAGTAGAGCTAGATCATTTGACCATTGCTCACGGAAAGCTGCTCAAGCTAGCTTACTACCACAAATATGGTGTCCATTTCAATCTGATATCAACAAAACGTTCTAAAATAAGGCTACACTTATTGAGATATCCCCGTTGTTACCCTTATTCAACAGATCCGGCCGGCCAGGTTTGTATCTATTTGCTGTCGAAGTGCTGTCAAACTACCTTAGCCACAACTGCCCTCAACACTATCAATGTGTAATGTTTACGATGGCTTTTTTAAAGCGGTCTCAGATTTTCTGCAGCTTGTAACGTTATAACTCAGCACTGTACCGTGGTCTTTAGATTATATTATGTAACTTAGTCCTTCTGGTTTTGAGTTCAGAATGTATAAGTATGTTATGTCAATTCAATTAACGTGAACGTTGTATTGTTTCCAAATATTTATGTCCAAAGGCCATGGACCCAAAAATACCATACGATGACTACCAACTACCGGTGGTTTTTCTCCCTTCGTATGAGAATCCACCGGCATGGATTCCTTCACAAGAGGTAGCTAGCTAGCTAAAGAAACATTACGTTGACACTCATACAAAGCTAAGGGATTATTCCCTTTTCTAAACGTTTGTCTGTCCCTCTTACTAGCGCGTCCATCACCCAGACTATAACAACGAACTTACCCAGTTTCTTCCTCGCACCATCGTCTTGAAAAAACCTCCTGGAGCGCAGCTTGGCTTTAATATTCGTGGAGGCAAAGCTTCACAACTTGGCATTTTCATTTCTAAGGTTGGTTGATCAGGGTTCAACTGTGTTATGGTGGAATTATTGGTTCCATGAAAGTTAGTTGAGATTTCACACAAGTGCTTGCAATGGAGTGTGTCACCTTTCTGCTGCTTGTATGTTCATTTGAAAGGTGGTTCCAGATTCTGATGCACACCGTGCAGGACTTCAGGAGGGAGACCAGGTGCTGTCTGTAAATGATGTCGACTTCCAGGACATCGAGCACTCCAAGGTGACAGATAATGGCAATAATGTCACACTAGCAGCTGTTTATTTATTCATTATTTGCTGTATATGTACATACAATATTCATTCTGCTGTGGTTCAAGTCAGGGCTATTTTCTGTAATACAAAAACGATATATGGATAAAATTAGCTTAAACTAATTCTGATTATTCTGATTATTACTCATTATTTTGATTTAAGTGTACTTTTTCACATTTTGTATTGCAGTATGTATATCCTCTATTACTTAGAAAGGAATTATTTGGGGATTTGAAAATGTGCACAAGTAAATGAGTCTGATGAAGTACACTGCCGATTGTCTGTACTTGATAGGCTGTTGAGATTCTGAAGACAGCACGAGAGATTCTGATGAGGGTACGCTTCTTTCCCTACAGTAAGTATAGAACCACAAGCAGTATGCTCTGTTATGTCATTGTCATTAAGAATGTAGAAAATAGTCATTGACATATGACATTGCTTCAATTCAATTTTCATATGTTGCCTTTATATCATCAGACTACCAGAGACAGAAGGAGAGAACTGTCCACTAGGTGGCAGAAGAGTGCTGCACATGTAAATGCCGCAGTCAGATAGGTGGAGACATTACGGAGAGCATCACGTCATTCTCTCCCTCCCACGGACTACAGACTCTATCCCCACCTATGGCTGACTGGATTTAAACAGATGAATCCCCCAGGATGAGTTCCCATACGTCAACACACACTCATAACATCTAACAAGTCGCCCCCGTCCTCCCCAAGACAGAGAGCCGCACTCCGTTTGATGAGGTTTCTCATTGCTCAGAGGTGGCTATATGTGTCCATTCGAACTCTGGTGTCTAAGATGTGAGGTTATGGTATATTGTAAAATACAATTATAACTTCTATGTATGAATCATGCTTCACCAGTGATGGCTCTGTATTGATGTGTAAAAAGCAGACATTTTTAATAACAGATAAATGGTAGTGCATGCATTGAACTAATGAATTCAACCTATTTTTGAAAGTGCTTTTAATATGACTAACCTTTGTATTGGTGTCCTGCTAAACATTTGGATAATGTTAGAAATGGTTTAGTTGTAGAGTAACACATTTTAAAACTAACAAATATAAAATGCACGATAAATGTGTAAAAGATATATATTAGCAGAAAATGTAACAACTCATCTTGTAATATATCATCTTTCACATTACGGTTACAAACAAGATCATACAGCATTGTGGCCTTTTGTAATGCTTTTATCTGAGCATAGAATGAGCAGAATGAGAATTTTGAACACTGGCAGAGATTTATACCAGAATTAATTTGGCTTGTAGTGAAGATTTTAAGTATGACAACCTTATTTGTCATAAATCATGCATATAGGAATATGCATATAGGCAACAATTATTAAATAATTTCTAGTTACTGTGTCGCGTTATCATTCTTTTTTTAAAGTGGCATTATGTAGGAATTGTACTTCAGGGTTAGGATTAGCAGTTTTACCTTAAAATAACAGCTTAAAAAAAATTGGGGCACTACAATGACGTTTAATATGGAGAATCGCCTCCGTGCCATTGCCATACCAGGGTCCGTAGGCATATTACTGCGTTATGTAAGTTTGCCTGAAGCCGCCCAGTTACTACTGTCTGCCAAACTAGTAAGTAGCTTATTTGCCGTCTTGCTTTGTCTTGTGTTGCACTTGCTTGATGTTTGACTGTGTTAGGAAAGTTGTTGACTCACTAGTTTGTCAAAGTAAGCAAATTTCAAGAGGTTTCGCTAGGTTTAGCCGCTAGCATCTCTTTAGCGATTAGCAATTCCTCCATTGTGCTGCTTTAAAGTATCTGTAAAGCCCCCCCCCCCCAAAGTATCTTCCATCACTGTTGGACCAATGATCCGAAACCTGTTTCCAAATACTCCTATGAACTTAATACTTTTTTTTTTTTCATTTCAGATGTAATTTTTCAAATTTGTTTAGGCTGTAAAATATGTGAAATAAAGTTCCAGTTGCATAGAATGCACATGATTTGGGCAACCTTGACTTTTCCTTGTTCATTCATTATCACAGTGGATTGGCCTCCAGATTCTTCTTTGTGGCATTACTCTTGTTGAAAACCTTTCATTTGTGGGCAGCAGACAGTAATCTGACTGTAGAACATCCTGGTCCCCACATGAACACAAACCAGGAGGGAATGGGATTCATTAGAACAGCCGGTGCTTTTCCAATGCTAAGAGCTATACTTTCAGCAAGGAGGAATTCATGAGGTAGTTCACACAAGATTTCAAGTTATGATGGCTGTACCCTCAATGGGTTTTGGCCACTGGTGTAGTAGAACTGGAATGTCTTTTAGGAGAACTATTGTAAATGTATACAGACTGTCCATTGCACTACGTGTTTAACACTCAGGATCATGATTTACCTAATCAGTTTGAAATAAGAAGCGTTTTTGGTTTTTATACCAACCCCAGTGCACTAGAATTCTTCTTGGGCCTGATGACACATTACGTACATTCTCCAAAAATTCTGGGCCAATAAATAAACATACAATTCAAAATCAGAATATGAAAAACGGTACATTTCACAGCTCGTTCACAACACTTTTATAAAATGTTTATAAATATTACACATGAGTACAGTTGTGCATCCTACTTTCTCTTCAACTACATGTGTGGTATCATACCCCAAGATTCATTATATCAGATGTGTTATAACAACCCCATAAAGAAAAAGAAAAATTAAAGTTTCAAAGGTTATGGTGTACCTTACGTTCAAGGTAGATAATTATATAACAATCACCCAGGCGGGTGAGTCCAATACCACATGGCCACTAAAAGCATCATTAAAACCTTCATTTTTTTTACTATAAAAATACAGGATCAGTAATTAGAGGGTTTCATCAACTCTGTAAGTTCACATGGTCCACTGTACAGTGACAGGAACTCTTGAGGCAATTAAACCATACTGCCAGAATCTTCTAGCAGAATCCGTGTGCAATGCACACAGGTCATTCTGGAGAGGTTGTGACATAAATACAAAGGAAACACTTCATCCGAAGAAGCAGGTAAACCTGAAGAACAGTTTCTATCAGCACTTAAGCACTAATCTGCTGCAAGCGTGACATTCCTTCAGCAGAGACGGCCATGGAGAGTGTGCAAAGGTGAGAACTCACAGCAGTAAAAGGTTATGAGTCAGGCTGCAGTCTTCATGCGAGGACATTCGACATGGGGGAAATCAAGACTCCAGTCCATAGGCGTCTGTCCATTTGTAAGTCTAGTCCCCCTTAACACACGTACATTTAGTTGCTGTCTTCAGCGTCGTTCTCCAGCACATCTCTTGAGGAGCTCTCATCTACATTCTCCAGTGAGTCTGCCCGCTGAATGGACAGCTCTCGGGCGTCCATCATTGGCAGGTCACTCTGTTCAGGATTGAGCCAGGGCTTGTGATTGGGGGAGTTCTGTCCTTTCCATTCTGGGTAGTTTTGTCCCGCCTTGTGCACACATCTCAGAACCTGTAGAGAGGGAGTGGTGTGTGACACAGGTATCGGCAGAGATCACATTCTGCAGCTCTACCTTACTGGGCATAGTTTTAAAGATTCCTGCTTTACCTGATTTTCTGCCCTAAGACCAACTATATACTACTTAAACCTTTCCAATGGTATGGGTAGTCCCAATGATATCTTACAGCACAGTGTTCATCAGGAAAGTTGGCTCAACAAACAGATGAACATTTTAATGGGTACATTTTCTACTAAATATAAGGTATATTAATTCTTGTTTGGCTTGTCTGCAGTAGAGCTAACTTTACAGATTACTAAGGACTCCAGCCATTGATGATTAATTAGGATAACAAAGGTTGGCCAAGCCCTTCAGCTTAGAGACACACAATCTCAGGTTTGCACACGCTTGACCTAATAGTTTGCAACAAGCTCTATGCAAACTCACCTAACAAGTTACACTGGAGTGTAGCAATAAAGTCCTTTCAACTGAGTTTCTATGGTTACCGTTGTAATTTGAAACAGCTTCAAACACACACACAATTTCCATTTCATACTGCTTTAATCCTGTTCAGGACTTTTCCCCAAATGAAGACATGTATTCTCGAGGCTCAAAATCAGTCATCTAATTCATGTAGAGTAAAATTACATTCGGTCTTTGAAAATATCTATCCCTATCCCGACCAGCGAGAACAAGAGATGTACTCACTTTGGGGGCCAAAACTTGAGACGCTTTGTTCACCACCCACTTAGGGAGAGAGCCTATGAAAAGAAGAACAACAGTGAATCAGTTTGGGGGAAAAACATGGGCCATCAGTGAGGCGGTGTATAGCCCTGTTGTTATGTATCAATGAGGCGGTGTATAGCCCTGTTGATCAGTGAGGCGGTGTATAGCCCTGTTGTTATGTATCAATGAGGCGGTGTATAGCCCTGTTGATCAGTGAGGCGGTGTATAGCCCTGTTGTTGTCTCTCACCTTTGGGGTCAGCTTGGGAAAGGTATGTGAACAAGCAGCTGTTTGGTCCAGTTGACACAATCAGGTAACCAGTTAGAATAGAGACTGCTCTCACCACGTCTTTACGTGGAGGGTGTTTCTGAGGAAAAACATGAGTTTGCATGAATTCCTATTAAGTGAATGCAATGCACTTGCACTAAATTAGATTCAAGTTTGATAGATAGATAGATAGATGGATACTTTATTAATCCCGAGGGAAATTTAGGTCATCCAGTAGCTTATACACTTATAGCTTATCCACTTATACAACTCACCGACACACATACATAAATCACATACACATAGGGGTTTGCTGCCTAAATACCAGCCATCACTTCCAAACAACCACACAAATGCCTAATTAGGCACTATATAATTCAGCCTATGAGGCATGGTACATGATTCAATGTATAATGCATACTTAGGACTCAACATACCGGGTGTTTGACGGAGTAGTTAACGATCATATACTCCACATCATTCACCTGCCAGGAACGTAGGGTAACCACATCCCTGTTCTTCAGTGGCTTTGGACAAAGCCCTGTGGAAAATGAGCAAAAACATAGTAAGTATTGGAACAGTTGATCTAACTTACCAAGGATACAGACTGAAGGTACACATTGTGTCTCCCTCCCCGGTCTCTGTAACCCAAGGAGTTCAGGCATAGTGGAGCAACCACCTGGTCTTGGTGTGTTGACTATAAATAAACCCTCAAAACAAACTCCCTCATGCTTTACTTCCACTCCTGAGGGTTTGAGCAAGCTTCTGCTCAAGTTGTCCGATAAACAGATAGGGTAACCCTAGTTGCTGCCTAAAACAATTGATTTGACATACAAAGTTAAATGATTAAAAAAAAAAAGGCTCCATGACTGATGTTCAGCAAAGTGAGCCTGGAAAATCGGTTGACTGGATACATGAAAGCAAGCAAACAAGTGAAACAATAAGTATGGGGTAGAACTCGACTCACAGGAGTAGTAGCCTACATCGGCGTTGGCGGATAATCGTGCAACGTCAAAGCTTTCCAGCACACTGGGGGTCCCACTTCTTGCGAATATTGAACGCGTCATAGGAGAACGTCGTACATCGTCTACCGCCGAACGCTTTTATATGTCTCTCTAGTATCTACCAACATGTATTCAACATTACCGAAAACTGTCATCATACTGAAAAATATCAACCAAGTTTCTTGAAATAGTTAATTCAATTCCTTCAAAGCCTACTCACCTTCGATATTTGTGAACTTTTGGATGCTTATTCTTACTCCCATGTGACCGGTGTAAGTAGGCTGTGACTCACCCATACTTCCATTCCATTTTTATCATACTTTGTGTGCCAGTGTCCACAGACATGGACACTGTTTTCTAAAGTCAGAAAAAAACTTTGTCCGTCTGGGCAAAATACCTCACACCGAGACATGATTCCAGACAGTCCGCGTTTCTCGAATGTTGAGGCAATCGATTACAACTCCTGCTTAGCTTGTAGTTTGATTTTCTAAACAAGCTGATCACTGCTACAAGACGATTTCTCCTCAAACAAAAACACACCCGGTACGCTTATATATGTCCTCAATGTAAAAATGAAGCTCGACTGGATTTTTGTTATGAATTCCACACCTGCCAACCACACTGACCTATCAGCTCCTTATGGTAGGCAACTTCCGGCCATTGTAGGATACAGGTGTGCGTCGTGTTGGCAAATGTTGAAGTGAAGCCTATGATGCAAAAACGAGACAATTATATAATAGACCTACATGCCGGATTTCACATAAATTAAAGTTCAATCACACAAAAAAATCCTGTCTAAGTCCGTGACAATGCGGTATTAGCATTCTACCTGAACTAGTCAGAAGGTTAGCCACGCCCTCAATGCACTTTTTGGGCGTACATTACTACGCCACAAGTGATTTTCGATTGGGTAACAATTGTAGCGATACCACTGTGCTAACAAAAGCGCTTGTCACGTGCCCATATTATGTGCAACATGTACGGTCTGAATTCCTTTGAATGCGTCATATACATATTTTCTTAAAGAACATCACGTTTTTGTTTTGATAAAGCATAACATTTTCCTCCACCTCTTTGCATGCTTCCTATACACATGCTTCCTTACATAAAACGAGTATCCTAGAAGACTATAATTTCTATCCCACTGCCATTATCGAACAAGTGGATACAAATTGATAGATAGATAGATAGATAGATAGATAGATGGATACTTTATTAATCCCGAAGGAAATTTAGGATGCCTGCATTGTGTGGAAGAAAGACAGTTCCATAGTTCTTTAGGTGAGGAAGGATACATTAGCGTTTGGTGAAATATCTTATTTCATGTGATACACTTCGGTGTTTCTTTAACTTTACTTTTTTACAGCAGAGAATAATAGTACATTATTCACACAAACTTTGCTAAAAACAGTAGACAGCATCATTTCAAATACACAGTTCAGATTAAGCACACAGTCTGAGTCAGTCAGTGACAAGTGTTGAGAGACTTGTTCGATGTAGTTGTGAATACTTTAATTTTTTTTTTAAGTCATCAAATCAGCTATAGAGGATAGTAAATGGATATTCATGTTGCTTGGATGCTTCACAACAGCAAGTGGGTTATAATCAGAATGTGTTGTCATTTTGTGAGAGAGAGTGTTGTGGTGCAGTGGGGTGTACGTGACGCTTCAGACTAATGTTTGTAAATGTGACAATGACTACCATTAATGTAGGGACACTTCCCTAATCCGTGACCATAGTGACAAGAAAATGACAATATAATCAGACCCTTCTCCTCCAGATACAGTATCCAAGCAGACACGCAATGAATAAATAACTGATCACTTTTTCTACCTGCCACCATCTACGTCATTTTGGTCAAGCGTACAATGTTGTCATCTGTTGCTAGTCAAATAAAAATAAATAAATTAAGACATTTAAAACCAAACAGTCTTATACAAGCAAAAGCAACAAATGTCAAACTACTCTTGTTATTTCTTGCTTGTTTTTCTTTCCCACACTGAAGCCTAATGCTGCATATGAAGAACTTTGAATATCTGCTCAGCAAAAAACAACATCCTCAGATCAAAGCAATTCAACAGGCCCTTAAAACACCAATTCATCATGACTTGATTTAGTGTAACAATTATCATTTTTTTAAAAACAAAAAATTAAGGTCGCAAGGCATTTATACTGTCATCCACCTTCAGGTCTTGCATGCTGTTCCTACAACGGTGTACAAAAAAAGTGAACAGTACAAATGAAACACTAATAACTGGCAGTCAATGGGTGTCGAACAGGGCACACCTGCATGGTCACTCCAATGCTGCATCTGCCTGTCCGCATGTCAGACAGACCGCTTGAGTTACAACTTGCTTCAAAGAGCCACTGGTTAAATGGGAGGTTCACAGTTACATATTTAAGTGGGGGTTAGTGGACATCCTCTGTAGTCCACTAGTTCATTTTCAGACCGTGTGGTGAATAAGAGACAGAAAAGTATAGAGGATAGTTCTAAGCTAGATATACTACAGTATTGTTTTCAGAGTAACTGTCCCTTTTTTGATTAAATGCAGATGAATGCTTTATTCATTCTAACTATATTGTACATTTTGTCTTGATCAATCCTCAACACATTATTGATAAATGGAACTGGCTTGCTTGCAGAGGTTTGACCACATGTATATGTTCTTTGGCTATTCATGACAGTCCTGGATTAAAAGAGTCTTGACTAATCTCTGGTCCCTTAAACCATTTCTGAACTCAACTGCAGGAGTATTGATGACGTATTGATGTATTGATTCTTCCAAGTTACTAAAACATCCCCTTGTCTATTGCACTGGGTTCCTATTTTCGCATGAACAGCTGACCAACAAAGATGGGCATCAGTAACAGTTGTTTGCAATCTCTCAGCATCTATAAGCCTTCTCTTCTTCTCCCTTACGGTAACAATCCGCTGAAATAAAAAGCAAAGGCATCAACACGGGACCTTCACCTACCCCTGAAATAACTGGAAAAGAAAATGACTTCACAACAACGAGTGTGACACCACCAATGCTCCAAAAAGGTGCAGGAACCTAAGAGCAGTGAGCTATGTCAGTCTGCAATCCTATAGAACGCCATGCAGTGGAATTGATGAAAAATCGGAACACTTTAGCATTTCACCTACGCTGTGTTTAGATATTTTTTTTGTCTTTTTTTTTATGCCAATGACTAATGTTTCTGAAGATAACCTTTTTCTTTTTTTAAATACAGAGGTTAATAAGCACATCCACACTGGACACTTCCGGAAAATCACTTGGAGTTGCAGGGAGTGGGAGGAGAGATGGGAGGGGGCGGAAGTGGGGGAAAGAAAAAAAAGACGTTTCGGTCCCATCTAATTGGCGGCCGGACCAGGAAGTGGAGGCGAGGTGGGGCCACTTGAAGACCAAGCTGTTGGTGGGGAGGAGGGCAAGGACTGTCTGGGGGGCCCAGGTGGGGCCGAGGTGGGCCGAGTGTGGGTGAGGTGGGGCACTAGTCAAGGTAGCAGCCTGCTCTCGGTCACTGGCACTGTCCGGGGCTTTCGCAGTTTGATGTCTAATCACTGGGGAGGGAGGGGTTAAGGATGTAATGAGGTTAAAAGCAGTAGCTAGCGTCACCATGCACTTCCTCATAATCACTAAGTGATACAGCAGTAGTTAAAGCTGCATTAATGTTACCTACTGCATTCATGTTTGATAATGGATCCTTAATGCAAACCCATGCCGATTTGGGGTTCCTGAACATTTATTGAGTCCCCGTTGAAATCAGAGCCATGGGAATTGGTTTAGTTTGGTGTTTTCAGTCTAAAACCCTACAGGTGCAACAAAGATCTTGAGCATCTCACTCCTCATACGGCTCTCTTCGGCAAAACAAGTTAAACACACCCTACCTTCAAAAAATATCCACATCGTACGTACACTCTTACGTCAGAAAAACACTACTCCCAAAAGCCCTGATTCACTGACACAGATACTCAGGTTATACCAGTTCTGCATCACCTTACATCTGAAGCTCACTGAAGAGAAAACACTCATCACACAGTACTACAGCAACAGTGATTAACATTGCACAATGCAATTTGGAGGAATCTGAATTTTGAGGTGTTCTGAATTCTCAGAGAGAAGCAGCATGCCGTCTGTGAAAGGATACTGTCCTCTTTGCTCTTCTCCGGTGTGCTGTCCATGCCAGGCAAGGCCGCGGCCACACGACGGAACAGCTGAAGAGAAACAGTGAAACAGTGAAACAGTGAAAATGGGTTGCAGTGAAGCAAGTATGACACTGACTAGCCTCTCATTTGCTTACAGCATCTTTGACTGTCAGTTCAAATTGGACACTGATGAGCAACTCTTGTGGATTTTGTCTTTTTTCTTGACAAAATGCTACTTATACAATATTGTGAAGGAAAGCAGGCAGGCATTAAGGCAAAGCTAAGGTATGTGAATCAGGAACACAGACAGAAACACAGTAGCTGAAGAGCCATTACTGGACACTCAGGCCACACAGAGTGATGAGCAAACACACACTAAGGTACAACAACTACTAGCTTCATTCAAACCCAGACTTGCGATGGTCAACTATTACACTGGAAGTTCACTGGGGGGCATTTGCTTGCTTAAGTTTGATTGAAGCCAGAAAACAATTCAATTATTAAGAAAAAAGCCACAGGTACGAGACAACACATTTACAGTGCACACACAAGCATGAGGGGCTCACACACTCCCCTTGTGTGACTGCGTTAAACAGAGAAGAAAGGTCACTGGCAAAGGGAGGGGGAAAGAAAAGAGAAACAGAAATGGCAAGGTGTGGTGGCGGAGTCTCAGGGTGGGGATGGTGGCGCAAAAGGAAGGGTCTGCCCTGTCTTTAAAGGAGCATCTCTACCTGTTTGACATTGTAGCCAGTCTTTGCGCTGGTCTCAATGAACATGACATTCAGTTCCTTAGCTCTCTGCTCGCCTTCCTCAGTGGTGATCTGTCTACTCGGGCCAAAGCAGAGAGGAACGAAGACAGAGAGGGAACCCACAGAGGCACCAAGGAGAAGAAACGGAGCATGAGAGACGACAGGAAACAGAGAGAGAGAGAGAAAGAAAGAGAAAGGGGAAGTAAGAATAACTCAGAAAATGTGCTAGCCCTTTAGAGAAATGTCAGTGTTAGTACAGCCGGAAGGGGCACAGACTTTCAAGAGAAGGTGGAGAGAGAGAGAGAGAGAGGACAGGAAGCACTGCTGTTGGAGGAGGACAGCAGCACTCACTCCTTCTGTTCTTTAAGACATGACAATCAGAACAGAGAAACAACACACAGATGCACACGTTCATATTTCACCCTTAAGGAGCGCAGCCACAAAGAGGCTCCATTTCTTATGAGACTGAGGACACAGACCGAGGACAGTTATCACAGCATCACTTGAAGGCCCACCTGCTTGACGTTATAGCCAGCCTTGGCGCTGGTCTCTATGTACATCACATTGAGCTCCCGAGCTTTCCTCTCTGCAGCCTCTACTGACACTTGCCTGCCATTGCCCATGGGGGGGTGGAGGGTGGAGGGTGGAGGGGCAAGACAGGTGCGGATGGGGTGGAGTTGGGGTGGGGAACATATTCAAAGTAGAGGTGGGAACAAAAAAAAAAAAATGGGGAAACAAACATAAATCTAAATCAAAATGGGGATAAAGAAATCAAAGACTTAACCAAGAAACTTAACAAACAAGGAAATCACAAGTGAAATGATAAACTGTAGAAATACGTTATGAGGGTTTGAATCAAATAAAACAAAATGGTAGAACAGAACTAAACCAAATATGAGGCATGCCTCTGAACATTGCACTGGTATGAAATGGCATTTTCTCTTCCGTGATGTGGACCCATGTCTACTCTCCACTTTCCCCATGTTCTACAGAACTGTACCTTTTATCAGCCAAGTCTGTCTTGTTGCCAACTAACATGATGATGACATCACTCCCCCGCTCTGTTCTGACATCATCAATCCACTTTGAGGTCTGCTGGAATGAATTTAAGTCTGCAGAAGAGAACGAGGTCAATAGGTGACAAAAAAGAAATGCTTATGGACATGGTATATTGTAAAAGTGTTATTTCTTTATATCTGCACGTGTGTTTACAAGCATGAATCTCAAACACAGCATTTCAAACCCAGGTTTTGAATCACACAGAGTAAGCACACTGTTAGTGAAGAAAAGTTCAACAGTACTTTAGTTAAAGCACAAAGCCCATGACCAGGTACCCCTCCACCCTCCATCTATAACACCTGAACTAACTACTCCCTCTCTGGTGCATGGTCCTCACGGGGGCCTATCCCATAGCACCCTTGGGTTGACCCTAGCAGCCAGACTCACTGGTGATGTCATAGACCACCACAGCGATGGTGGAGTCACGAATGTAGCTCGGGATGAGGCTACGGAAGCGCTCCTGACCAGCAGTGTCCCAGAGCTGGAGACGAACCTGAAGATCCATGCAGACAGAGGGAGAGACAGAGGGAGAGACAGAGGGAGAGACAGAGGGAGAGACAGAGGGAGAGAGAGGGAGAGACAGAGGGAGAGACAGAGAGAGAGAGAGAGGGAGACAGAGGGAGAGACAGAGGGAGAGACAGAGGGAGAGAGAGAGGGAGACAGAGGGAGAGACAGAGGGAGAGAGAGAGGGAGACAGAGGGAGAGACAGAGGGAGAGAGAGGGAGAGACAGAGGGAGAGAGAGAGGGAGAGAGAGAACAAGGGAGCAACATGGAGGAGAGGAGAGGGTGCGAGAGTGAGAAAAGACAGACATGGAGGTGGAGGAGAGAAATAGAGAACGAACAAAGACTTAAAGGAGTTGCAAAGAGGCAGCACAAAAGATCACC
Organism: Clupea harengus; assembly: GCF_900700415.2. Lineage (NCBI taxonomy): Eukaryota > Metazoa > Chordata > Actinopteri > Clupeiformes > Clupeidae > Clupea > Clupea harengus. The sequence goes on along the minus strand of NC_045171.1, from coordinate 26,190,204 downwards.
CATCCAGAAATGAGGGAGGTGGTCTCGGATAAAGGCAACAGAGGCAGTCATAAATTCTAGAATGTTCTGGAAAGCCCAATATGAAGTTATGAACGTTGGCTCAAAATCCCTTGATCGACAGAGATGAGACAGCCTGCTGTGTTGGTGACTCACACCAGAAAGCCTTTATCTGAAAGCGCCTCCCTATTCCTGCCCTCAAGCGTCACTGCAGGGGCCACATTCATTGAGTAGACATACTTGAACGTACATTAGTCAAACACAGACGTCCACCTTCTCTGGGGAAATATCTAAGGGCTCTGAAAATTCTCAAGCCCTTCAGTGGTAGTCGCAGATTTCCCCATTCAGAGATGCCAAGGTGAACGCAAGCGCTGGCCAAAGTGTTCAAGACAGCCCTATGAACGCGGCCCTTCCTGCAACCGCCTCCAGCTCACACCTCCATCGGCCACATGGTGCAGGGCAGCGGTGCCAAGCAGGTGGGAGCCGGTGGCGATACCTACTTGCGGATGTCATAGACCACCACAGCAGCGGCCTGAGTCTCGGATGTAGCTGGGGATAAGGCTGCGGAAGCGCTTCCTGCCCTGCAGTGTCCCACAGCTGGAGACGAATCTGTGACCACATCAGTGGTGGGCCAATGGGACCGCAGCCAACAAACAGCAGAATGGGAGTGGGGGATGAACAGAAAAAACAACCAACTTAAAGAACAGAAAAGAAAAACAGAACGGCAGTGTGCCAATGCAGTGTGGGGAGAAATCAAAATGCACATCTAATGAGGTGACGAGAGACAAACGACTAAAACATCTTCTAAAAAGCAACAAAATAAAACCAAACTCTAAAAATGCATCACACTTCTGCGTTTGATTGAAATATCAGCTGATGAGATGAGATGATGAACTAAGGGTGAAGTGCCAACTACCAGAAAAACTAGCAATGGTAAAGATGCTTCAAAATATGAAGGAGTCAGGTTTAGGTTGAAGAAAACATGCCTACCGTACGATCTTCAGGTACATCGTTTTTGATAGAAAGTCTATTCCAATTGTTGCCTGTGAGAAAAAAAATATCATAAAGGCAATATACACCTTCAGTATGTAACCTAATTCTAGGCCCCAGAATCAATACCTTGCGATGGCAAGATGCCATACTCTAGTTTTCATTGTCATGTGTGGCTGCTATCCATGACAAGACTCTTCAAGAACATCAAACAGCATTGTCAGTGCTCCCCTATTGGTTTCAGCTGTTTCATCTCTCTTCCTGATGAAAGGTTTCGCTTACCTGATATGTATTTGTCAAAGCTGTCGTACATAAACCTGGTGATGAGTGAGGTCTTCCCCACTGCAAAGACAATTTTATGGCAATGAGCAACACATCGAGTCAATAAACAAATCAATCATGTTAGTAATCTGTTTTGGCCACGTTGATGAAGTAAAAGGGTTAGATTAGGATGACTGTTCATCAGAGCCTGCTGAACTCTGATCGCTGAGTTGGCAACAAGGGTGGTGCCAGAATCCTCACATAATGGATGTGAGCTAGGATAGCTAACTTGATGGGGAAATCGTTATACTGGCTACAAATTAAACTTGCATTTACAACTGCATCGACTAGATGACATATTTGCTGTAACAAAAACAACAATATAGCTACAATCGAGGAATATATGTCTCTGTAGCTTTCGTGGCGAATTGTGGGTCGATATGGAAGGACAGATAGCTAACGTTAGATGGTCAACTAGATCCTAGTTGAGCTAGGTAGCCATCGCTACCACTAGCCTCAATCATATAAGTTAGCCGGCTAACGGGCTACCTGGGTCAAAATCATTTATATTGCCAAATACATTTTGACAATACACTATACATTACATCTAACTGTCTGATAACACACAATGTGGCTCGCATCCAATGAAATATGACACACAGTATTACTTACATACACAGAAGGAAATTGTTTGGCTAGACCTTGACTTCCTCTGGCTTGCAAGCCGACTACGCTAGCTAGCCAAAGCCGACAGCTATTATATAAAGCCAACGTTAACCGTATAACGTTGAACACCACACACAATAACGTGCCGGACTAGCGATTTAAAACACATGATATTACCCCAAATGAATTCTTGAGGATAACAACCTTTTTCGCTAAGCACTCAAGTGTAATTGTGAATACATTTGTATTTAGATACAACGTCCATTCTCAGCTCTTGGCCTAGCTAGCTTCCAGCTTAGCAACGTATTCAATATCAGGGTGGATAGCTAGCTATGATATCTTATAACAGCAGGGTATAAGGTTGCTAACGTTAGGTAGCTAGCTGATGTCATCTGTTAGTGCGAAGAGAGATGGCTAGACAGGGAGCCACCAGACACAAAATATAATTTGTTCAATATTGTCAAGAGTAATCCACCTCATTTGAACCTTAGTGTATACATGTCACTTCACTGACATCGGGTATGGTGTACTTGTTAGCTGACATTAGTTTGCTGTGGTGAGCATCTTTGGATCGGCCTGTCTTGTCGGCCTTAGTGGCTACGTTATCGTCGAGCATCCAATGAAACAAATCACTCAATTGCAAACCATCTTATAAACTGAGGAATCTTACCACTTTGCTCGCCTAAGAAAACGAGCTTGAATTTCCGCAGGGGGTTCCCAAACTCTCCACCACCCGTCGTTGTCGACATATTTATTTTACGATACAGACAAATCCCTGTTTACTTTCTATACAGAGAGGGGTAATACACGGTGTGTGCATATGGCTGTGCCTGTTTCCTGTACGCGTTAGCGCCTCGTAGTGACCAAAAAGGGTTGCCCCAAGAATATCTATTATAACAGGGGTGGGATTTTTTTCTTTCACACGAGAGTAAGTTAGCCTACATGTCTGTCATCCATTGCAAAACTTGAATCAAACTTTTACTTCAAACATAGATTAAAGCACACCATAAAACATGAACTTTCTGGGAAATCTACTGTTGTTGTTCCTGTTGTTGTGAGAGAGGGTCTCTTTTTTGCCCCCTTGTGGTCAAACTGTAGACCAGGCAGCATTTTGTTGAGGAGGGTCAAGTCAAGAGTCTAGACTAACAAAAGAAAACACTGTGTTCCTATAACTTGTAGCAGTAGCATTTTATGACCTTTTTCAGGAGAAAAAAATCTGTCTCCTCCCCCTCCATGACCCTGTAGTTCTCGCACGAAGCCCTGTGAATACCTCTGTAACCCTGAAGTCTAGTGTACTCCTAGAATCCTTTACACCTATTGACCTTCCTGAACCCACTCCCCGGATATTCTCGTCTAAATCATCAGTGTGCTTACAAGACCACATGCCTACAGAACTATTTAAACACGCACCGCCTGTAATTAAATGAGACACTACACTACTTAAAGTCATTAACAACTCCCTAGGGGGTTTCAGGATACGTACCCACATTCATTCCAAATAGCAGTAATCAAACCATCTCTCAAAGAACCTAACCTTGATAACCTGGCTACTTACAGGCCAACCTCCCGTTTCCTGTCAAAAAATACTTGAAAAAGTAATAGCAAACATCTAAACATCCCAAACATTCAGTAATAGCAGACATCCAAACAACATCCAATAAGTGCTCCGATCTGGCTTTAGAGCCTATCGCAGCACTGAATTGGCCTGATCTACTCATTGCATCTGATCATGGAAACATTTCAGTACCGGTTCTTCTAGACCTAAGTGCTGCTTTCGACTCTATAGATCATCATATTTTACTACAGACACTTGAACACCATGTTGTTATCAAAGCATGTGCCCTATCTTGGCTTATGTCTTACCTTTCTAACCATCTTCAGTTTGCACATGTCCACAATGAATCATCCAGTCATACAAAAGTAAGTTATGGAGTTCCCCAAGGCTCAGTGCTTGGACCTCTGGTCTTCTCTTTGTACATGCTACCCTTAGGTGCTGTAATAACTCCCAATGATACCTATCCACGAAACCTAATGAAATGATCTAACTACCTAAGATAGAAGCTTGCCTGAGAGATGTCAAAGTATGGATGACTAACAATTCCCTGCTCCTTAACACAGATAGAACTGAGGTGAGATCGACACTATCCAGCCGTCCACCCCCACTCGATGGTATCGCACTAACATCCAACCCAAGTGTCCAAAGATCTTGGTGCAAAGACCTCCCATTCCACTCGCATATAAAACAGATCTCAAAGATAATTTTTCCATCTACGCAATATTGAAAAAATCTGGTGTTGTATAGTGCAAAAGGACTAGACCAGGAGACAGAGGCAATGTGGGCAGTGAATGTCAGTTGGTCATCAATAATGACACAGAGATTTCTTGCTGTTTTGGAAGAGATAAGCCTGTTTGGCTGGAAAGACCATCAGTTCCGTTTTAGCCAGATTCAGCTGAAGGTGGTGATTCTTCATCCATGTGGATATATCAGAAAGACAGTCCAAGATCTGTGCAGAGAAAGTGGTGTCGTCAGGAGGGAAAGACAGATACAGTTGTGTATCGTCGGCATAGCAGTGATAGGAAAAACCATGCGAGCGGATGATAGGGCCCAACGAGGTGGTGTACATGGCAAAGAGAAGTGGTCCCATCACCGAGCCTTGGGGCACCCCTGTGGTGAGGCGGTGAGGTACAGACAGCTGACCTTGCCATGACACGTTGAACGAACGCCCAGTGAGGTATGATTCAAACCAGGAGTGTGCCCTGCCAGAAATGCCCATACTTGACAGTGTAGACATAAGAATGCGGTGGTTGACTGTATCAAACGCAGCTGATAAGTCAAGCAGGATGAGAGCCGAGGATTGAACTGTGGCTCTAGCTGTTTTTAAGGCCTCTGTCACAGGAAACAGGGCTGTTTCGGTGGACTGACCGCTTTTGAATCCAGACTGGTTTGGATCGAGGAGATTGTTCCTTGACAGGAACTCTGTGACCTGTTTGGAAGCTGCCCTCTCAATGGTTTTGGATAGGAGCGTGAGAATTGAGACCGGCCGATAGTTTTCCACCTGAGTGGGATCGAGAGACGGCTTCTTGAGCAGTGGTGTTACCTGAGCCACTTTGAATGAAGAAGGAAATATTGTAAATGAAGCATTAATCACCTGTGTGATTGACGGTAAGACGGTAGGTGATATGGCTTGAAGGACGTTGGATGGTATGGGATCCAACGGGCATTGACGGTTGTGCCCTTAGACGGAGGAGACAGTTGGTTGAATTGGTTCCCGATGGCTGCCACTTTCTCTGTAAAAAAGGAAGCAAAGGTATCAGCAGTGAGGTTGGTAGCTGGGGGAGGAGGAGGAGGGTAGAGCAGAGTTTTGAAGGTGGAGAATAGTTTTCCGAGCGTTAGTTTACATCGTTGATCTTGTCATTGTAAAAAGTCTTCTTAGCAGCAGTGATGCTGGATGAGAAGGAGGCCAGTAGTGTCTGGTAGCTTGCAAGATCGTCCGGTGCTGCAGATTTGTGCAACTTTCGAGATGCAGAAAAAGTAATCTACGTATTTATTACTTCTCGGCTAGACTACTGCAATGCTCTCCTCTCCGGATGCAGCAACAACTCACTAAAGAGCCTCCAACTAATACAGAACGCTACTGCTCGTACACTTACTAGTACTAAAAAATATGAACATATCTCACCTGTACTACAAAGAATTTCATTACTGATAAATGCTGTTTATGAGTATATGATAATAAACTTGAACTTGAACTTGAACTACTTGCACTGGCTCCCTATCAAATGTAGAATTTATTTCAAAGTACTCCTTCTAAACATACAAAGCTCTAAATGGTCTAGCCCCAAATTACCTCAAGGAATTAATTCCAGCTTCTTCCTTTACCCTAATCTGGGTTTGTATCCAATTCCTACCCTTACCCCCCCCCCCCCTCCCCCCCTCCCTGGATAGCCTGTTGCATGCTATAGTATAATTAATGTGATGTTTAAATAATTGGCAGTGCATCGTTTATTTATTTGTTTGTTTGTTTATTTATCTGTGCGCATGACACATTTTCTTATATTCTATTTCTAACCTATCTCTGTTCTATCCGCAAATAATAATGGCTGCGACAACATTGTTCCTCATCACCATAGCCTTTAAGTACATTTACACATAGAAAGCAACTAAGCTCTTTCCTCTCACTTTGTCTCTTTTCTTCCCCTCCTACTCTAGACTGTCTTCACACTGCTGCAGTCTTTCCACCTGATCTACCTGCAGAACCCCTCTGCTTACAGCTGCCCATTCCCACCTGATCTACCTGCAGAAACCCCTCTGCCCATTCCCACCTGATCTACCTGCAGAAACCCTCTGCCCATTCCCACCTGATCTACCTGCAGAACCCCTCTGCTCACAGCTGCCCATTCCCACCTGATCTACCTGCAGAACCCCTCTGCTCACAGCTGCCCATTCCCACCTGATTATGCCTGAATTCTACTCTGTTTATAATACATACTGTATGCCAGCTGGCCCCCATTAGATGGGTCCCCGCTTTGACCTGAGGTTCTGCTCAAGGTTTCCTGGTAAAGGAGAGATTTTCCTTGCCCCAGTCGCCTTATTGAATTAAATTTGTAAACAAATAAAATGACCAAATAACTAATACATCAGTGAAAGTGACTTTAACCAGAGAAAGTGAGCTCACTGGCCAGTGTATTCCATTGTTTCAGCTCCCCAGTAGGCTAAAGACATATCACTTCCTAATGTTACATACACAGGTTACACTGGATATGGACAGGGCTGAGGGAGACATGCCATCTTCAGCCATATGTATGCCCCAACAGCAGACCAAGGTTTAGTGAATGTCCTTTGAAAACGTTAGGATACCCTGCCTACACAATTCCTAAGGAATTATTAAAATCATTACCTTGACCTTGGAAATGATCTTTATTTACATTTATAGCTTTTATTTTTCGTTCCCCAAAAAAGATTGTTAATCTTTCTTTTTCTAGGTTTTCTGTTACCGGGTTGTTTGACAAAGGCTCTTTACTTATTTTGGCCAACCGTTTTGGATCTCAGTTAGTAGCCAAAAGATGTGCCACATCAAAAAAGCACCCAGCAAGTAGAACCCGGTGTAATGTGGGTTCATGTGTGTTGAACTCATTATTAGTTGTGACTTATGAGCATATACTCATTCATACGGGACATGACGTGGAGGGATCATATTACTCTTTGGAGCTCCTGAGGGATCTCTTCTCTACACTCTAGTACACTGGGGAGGACTCTCAGAGGATTCTCATTCGTAGTTCCACGTTGGTGGAGCGAGCTGTCTAGCACTAGAGCAGGGGCGTCCCTCTGTACCTTTAAGTAGAGTACTCTGTACCTGAGCCAACTCTTCAGAGAGCACCTCCCCTCCTAACTTGCACTTCCACTAGTACTTAACTTGCACTTACAGTAGTTACATTCCTGCACTTTTCTTCTATTTCTTATGTAAAATAGTATTTATTGTTACACTAGGTCTCTATTACTCGTAGCTTGATTGTTCTCTCCCTTGTACGTCGCTTTGGATAAAAGCGTCTGCTAAATGACTAAATGTAAATGTGTGTGATCTGAGTCCTGCCGTCACGTGACACTTGTGCTGCCTGGCCAAAATGGTCAAACATACATGGCAAAATGCAATGTGCAATCAGACCTTTACGCTTGATGCATGTAGACTACCTTTCTTCAATCTTGTAGGTTATGTATTGCAACTAGTTTATTGATATATCATGCTGCTGAATTCATGCATTTGTATTGCAGATTGTGTGTTTCAGAGCTTGTAGCACAACCACCCAAACAATGATTATCTTACCTTGACTTCATCCTTTCAGTTCAGTTCACTATTATCTAGAATTATCTTAACTTGTGGTTACACGGTGAGGTTGATCATTATGACTTACGGTCAACATAATATGCTGAATGATTGTGCATGATCTTATAATAAAAACACACTTATTTTATAATAATTTTATTGAAAATGTACACCAATGGAATTCAACTACAGTTAAATATTACACGTTTGTGGTATTTTTGTGGTATGTCTTGCTCTCGGCAGGGTAGGGGAAATATGACGGATGTTGGAAAAATGTATGGTAATTCTTGACAACAATGTTTACACAGAAACTCACTTCCCAATATTCATTTACCATAATAACATGTTTCCACTTCAATACACAAAATAGATCCTTATAAATTATATCTAAACGCATGTTTCTTGCATTTAGCATTTAGCTTTCAACATCCCAACCCCCACCCCCACCCTCACCCAACTATCTGTCTAACTGAAACAGCGAAATGGGTGCTGACATTTGTGGAGCAAATCTATATGCACAATACAACCAGAATAAAAAGACAAAAGAAATATTAAAAGGGAATTTTAGATGACAAACTCAACGCTTAATAGGGCAAAAGAGTAAAAGTCACTGAAATAACTTCTATGTTGAACAAAGGTGTTTAAAATGCATGCAACATTTGTATGCCACAAAGCAACATTTGTGAGAGGCTTCAAATGAGTCCTACATGGTATTTTATGTCATCATCATAAGATTCTCAGTTTGTAATCTAAACAATAACCATTCCCTTCATAACTGTCAGTGATTATCACGACAACCTTGTTCAGAGGAATTACAGTTATATGGGTCATTTTTCATTGGCATCACATTTAAGATGACATGCATCATTCCGCTTTCCAGAGAAGCATGTCTTCTTTGGCTTTTGGAATCTCAAAGCCATAATGTTGTCACAGTTCTAGAGATGGGGTACAAGCCCATGAAACCGGATGAATTGTACGCTCAGAATACATTTGCATTTTTTTTTAGGATGAATATCACTCACAAATTTAATTAAAAAAATAATCCCTACTCCTCAGTGCATTATGCCGATGATAAGATGACCCTCTACATGCATGTTAAGAATTTGGATTTCCAAAAATAGGAATTCTGTATGAGTGGGGTGTTTTTAACAGCCATCAGTATTCAGGTGCAAAGTACAAAACAACTCAAAAGGCTTTATGTGTGGGAAAAAGTACCTTCCCATGTATTGTCTCTCCTGGGTTTGTACATTTCAAACGAGGGGGAGATCCTCCAATCAAGGCTTTGACCCTTGCAACATCATAAGACAGACAGCGTGGCTTTGTGACATGCCCTAGTTAGGCAGCTGAAACACCATGTAAAGCCCACATAAGGCCATGTTCAGCAGAGCAGACAGGAAGGGAGCTTATCAAAAAATGGCCGATGGAGTGAGAAAGACAAGAAGGGGGGAAACAGGTGCTTAGTTCTTGTATGCGCTGCAGTCCCCTCTTCAGACAGCAGGTGGCCAAGACAGATTAGAAGAAGCTGGAGAGAGACGAGGAAGACAGAGAGAGAGAGAGAGAGACACAAACGTGTTAACAGAGATGCAAAGAGCTGCCGGTGAGAGCTGAGAGCACCTAGTACAGGAGCACAGAGAACATTCAATGGATCTCAGACATTGAGTGTCAAACCGGCCAGTGAGATTCTCTAGAAAGCACTGTGTACAATGTGAAGCGGGGGCCGACTGATTAACATGCTAGATCACCAGCTGGAGTCCAAAGCAGGGGAGACATTGTGTCTCTTTATATGTATGGCAATGCAGCCTATTTCAAGAGAGAAAGAAAATAAATAGCTTAATCCTTTCAAAAAAAGGACATGTCATAATATGTGTACTGAGCACTGGTGTTCCTTAGGAGATAAACAAAGCATATTAAAAGACCAAGCCATAAGCACATGTTGCTGTAAAAAAAAGCATTACAAGCATATCAGTTTTTTTTTCTGGAATTACACAAGCCATACAAAACGCCACAATGCATATTAGTCACAAAGCATCGCAAAACAGGACACAACATAGAAGCGTTGCCTAGAGCAGAGATGTTTTGACTGTTAGTAAGTGCTGCAGTGAAAGACCCAGTAAAAATCCAGACAAAATAACCCAGCCCTGCTGGCTATAAGGAGAGAAACCCATGGAAACCCAGAGGGATGGCGTCCACTCTGCTGGCCCTCGGCCTAATGGTAGAGCTGGCCAACAAAAGCCAAGGACTGGTCCCTTAGCAAAGCTTGGGTGGAGGACCTACTCTGTGCAGAGCCATGGATTACTGCAAAGGAAAGTAAATAGACACATAGCAGTAAGCAATGAGACAGACAGACAGACAGAGGACACAGTATGTCACAGCAGAGATGCCCCAGTGGGTGTGTGTGTGTGTGTGTGTGGGGAGGGGGAGATGTGCTGCACTGACTGGAGTAGGTCATGGGTGACTGATTGGAGGAACTGTTTAGTGACAGATACAGAAGAAATGGTTTCCACTACACTGGAACATACATGTCTACCCAAGATGTCTGTGTATATCCTAATTAACTGACCAATTAACCTTTACCTGGCCAATTTAGCACAATTTAGAGTTATGCTAATGCAAGCTACTTACTTTATGAAAAAGGTCTAAGCAAGTAATATACAGCATTCACCTAATGAACACAAACTATTTTTGATAGAGAACAACAATGTCCATTGGTTTGGATTTATGCTTGTGCACACCGAAGAGGAAGAGTGCAGACTGAAGAGGAAGAGTGCACATGTTGAGAAGCGTGCCCATTGTGAGCTGCCCAAACTCAGAGACAGTTGCATGTTAAAAGTTCGTCCAGCCAAGCTCTATGGAAGCGTAAAATGACTGAAAGGTCACTTGAATATAGATTGGCTGTGACAATAATATCTGTTAAACATGATACACAATGACTTCTGCAACAATTTACACGTTTGGTAAATATAACCTTTTTATTTTTTAAAAAGAGATGTAAACGCTTTTTAGGAGTGTACACTGATATAAGTGCAATATTGACCCCTGTGTAATAATCACTTCATTTTTTTTTTCTGAAAAGTGAGGGCCACTCTGAGAAGTGGAGTAAACACAAATCACAAGTGCTTTAAAAAAATGCACTGAAAACATACAAAAGTTGTTCACATTTGGCTCAAATGCCCTAATGTGGAAGCTGCTCAAGCTAACATACGTGTGCTTATAGCAAGTATAAAAAAAGACAATGAGGTACGGCTGGAACCGACTGAGGCTCTGAACATCTGCACATGCACCAGTCTAAGAGGAACAAACATCAGCACGTTGTCCGTTACACTTTTCTTCCAAAAGCTCTTGTGAGCCTTGGAAAATCCCACAGTAGCATGTTCTGATTTAGAAAGATGAATCTCACAGTGCATCTATGGCTGGAGTGTCTCCTACTCAGAAACAGGCCACTATAAGAATGCTGTGAGTGGATAGACACATGCTGCCACACCCAACTTTAACAGCCCAGTCTAGCAGGGGTGCACAGGGTAACCTTAACAGCCCAGTCTGACAGGGTGACAGGGTAATGTCGGATCTACAGCTGATGTTTGTCCTCATTTAGCCTGCCTGTTCACGGTGTTCACATGTTCACGTTAAGGTTAGAACACACTCAATCATGCAGGTCTAGAGGCCCTCGCCACAACACAATAAACACACAGTTACAAATGCTAACTACTCTTTGGAAGGATGGGTGGGGCTGACTGGCTCTTCAGAGACAACTGTACAATATAAAAAGAAATGCATTTGAGTTAAGGGTTCCATTCACATATATGGGGATCCAGCAGGGGCAGCAGGGGCAGGGGGGGTCAGAGGGGGATGGGGGGGATGGGGCACAAAGGACAGCATGGCTCAGGAGATATGGGGTGTAAACTCTTTCACAGCGGGATGAAGGAGCACTTTTACAGGAATCCTGAACTGCAAAAAGAGAAGGAGGATTATTGTTCCCTTTGGATAACAGCAACACTAATACACATGTATGTACACACATAAAAGGTTACAAAGATCAAGGCTTGCTCATGTTAGTCATAGGCATGCATTACAATTACCAGGTGCTTTTGCACGGAGTGAGGCAAACAAGGGGAAAAGTGTGTTATCCCACACAGACATTCCAGCACAATGTCCACACCCCTATGACCTCTGTAGCACATCACAGTAGTTGGATCACTTCTTGACTGACACGTTTAAAGGGCTGAGTAAGCCTTCTGCTCCATTTTAGTGCCCCAGCTCTGTCCGCCATCAGGAGTGCTCACTTCCTGCCAAACCATTAGAGCACATCAGGGCCACAGACACAGTGGATCCCTTCTGATGGAGCTGATACGGGGCACGAGGCCGTGGCTGGAGACCAGATTGTGGAGCAGATGGCACGTTCCCCCGACCACCCCCGACCCTGCTCCGGCCAGATCAATGAGGGTAGCTTAACCCCGGGCACATTTAGCTTGCCTTCGCGCGCAGACTGGGGAGGGGGGGGGGTTGGCAGGGGCCTGGTCCGTCATGAACAGCAGCATTATCTGAAGGGGGCACCACACCAGTGTGATGATGCTACTGTGGGAGCAGACCCATGAATGGCCTGCAGTGTGCCGTCACGGGAGGACAGGCCCAGGGCACACAACCGCACACTGTTGTGGATTTGAGGGCACAGATGGAATAATGAGGGATGGCCCAGTGAGAAAAATTAACTCTAGAACTGTCTCCTTGGCACAGGCGCAGCATGACTAGTGAGGGATAGCCCAGTGATAAACTGACACCAGAACTGTGTCCTTGGCACAGGCCAGCATGACTAGTGAGGGATAGCGCAGTGATAAACTGACACCAGAACTGTGTCCTTGGCACAGGCGCAGCATGACGACTATCTTAATCTGCCCTGCCTGCCTATGGCATAAACAGATGGCATGCATTCTCTACATACAGAGGAGGGGCAGGCCACATATCTGGCAGTGATCGTCACGGTCACGGCTGTCACCGTCACAGTGTACAGTATGGGTTGGGTCACTGGTATTCCATTCAGATTCAGTAAATGCCATGATTGTGGTCAACCACATAAGTATCAACCAGATAAGTACTTGGACATGTGGTACTATGCCCAGAGGAATGTTGGCCTGATGCTTTTGAACACTGGGTAACCCCAGCAGCCTTACCAGGTAAGAGGTTGTCATGCAGCATGCAGGGAGCAGGTGAAGAGTTAACTGGAAAACAGCATGGGCAAGACAGGTGACACACACATACATACATACATGTTGTACACATACATATATACTCTGTTCACATATATGTATGTTACATCTCAAACACTACGGGTCTGATGGGACGATGCTCTTGCCTTATAGTCACTGAAAAAAAGGTGGAATGTACTTTCAAATATTCTTGGTGTTTCAGAACAGGGAAAGGAAGGATGCACCTTTATGCTAAGAGCATTATCTATCTAGTGTTTGATCCGTAACCTTCAGACATCACATATAGAGAGAGTGGGGTTGTGCACAGTGGGGGAAGGGAAATATATCCGCCCGCCCGGAAAACTGGAGGAGGCTGAGAGGAGAAACAGAAGGGAATGACAGAACTGGGAAAGAAGGAGGATAAAATAAATGAAATTTAAAAAAAAAAAAAAGAACCTTCTCAGTGCAAGTGTCTTCCTTGGTCAGGTGTTGGAGTCAAATCAGCTTGAATACACAATCAGCAGTGATTACCAACATGATTAGAAAACGGTTAGCATCAAAACAATCAGCAAATGTAACCACTGTTTGCACGTGATGCACAAAGCAAGACATCAGTCGGCACGGAGATCTTTCAGGGAACATCTACAGATACTGACCAATCCAAACACTCTGGCAGATCAGCTCTGAGACGATGTTGATTATAAATCTCTCTCTGTCATCCCTTAATATTTCACTAACAACAGTGGTTTTTGTCTACCCCAAAGTGGTGCTTATGTGATGAAGTAGAACTTGCAGAAGTTCCAATCAGATTCATGGCAGAGCATAATGAATGGAAGCGCTCTTTCATCTTGGCATTGTTTAGCATCAGCTACTCTTTCTGGCCACCCAACATTAGTAGCATTAGCCCCACAGTCTGTAGCATAGTGAGAGGCCCCCCATCAGTAGGGTGGTGGGAGTGTAAAAAATACAAATGGAGGTGTAAGCAAGCTTTATTGATCGTCTTTACTAGTGTCAGTGAGTGGTTTAAAAGCTGTAATTATAGTAATATCTATTTTACAATCGTTTGTACAATTGCAATTTTATATTGGTCATGATATCACAGTACACTAAATGCCATAAATCTCTCAATCTTATTCTTTGATAAGTGGTGTATAGTAGATCTTTATAAAACTAGTTAAAAATACCCATCTTCTTTTCCAGTAGTGGAAACAACTAATTCAACTGAATTATGTGCCATCAGATATGTGGTTACTGATGAGAGCAGCTCCAGCTCAGTGAGAGTGAGTGTGTGTTTGATCCAGCTGTCTAAAGGTGTGTTTGATCCAGCTGTCTAAAGGTGTGTTTGATCCAGCTGTCTACATGTGTGTTTGATCCAGCTCAGTGAGAGTGAATGTGTGGCAGAGGCAAGAGAAGGAGCGCTTGACTTACTTTTTCCTCTCTTTATCCCTCTTGAGTGTGGTGGAGCCCCCTGCCTGCTGGGCCTGGGACTGCAGGAGGTCAGCAGCAGTCCTCTTCTGCTTGAAATTGTTGAGCTCATCATCCAGAGACTTCCTTTTGTCCTCCAACTTCTTCTTCTCATCCTGGTGCAGCTTCTTCAGGCGGTCAAACTTCTCATGCAGCTGCACAGAGAGGTTGCTTCAGTTCAGATTTTCATTGCATTAAGGAAGAGTTAACAAAGGTTAAGTCCTGCCATTTTGTTCAATCAGTTTTACTAATATCATGTGTTTCCAATCCACCTAGCACCGTTGCAATACATAATTAAGATCACCAAGATTGGCTTTATTCGTGGTCAATCAGTCAGTATTTATGGTCTGAATTCTGGAATCATTCTCAATACTACATACACCCACACCCTCAGCAGAGGGAGACAGAATGTAGCTCAGAGTTCTGGCTGAATCCTGAAAGAGCCGCTGCAGCCTCCAGAGACTTCCACACTGACCTCCTTCTCTGCCTCCTTCAGCTCGGACTCCTTCTCCTTCACTCGCTGCACGAACATCTGCCGCATCTCCTCCTCCTTCTTCTGAAGCTCCCCCATGAACTCGTTCCTCTTGGCCTCGTAGGTCTCCTGCAGACTGCAGCCAGCAGAACGGAGAGGACGGCAAGGACACACACACACACACAGTCAACACGAGCCAAAGTCATACCGTTCTGTGAGCTTCCCCAACTTCACACAAACACTCATAGCAGTAGTATGAGACTGCACTGTTCAAGAACACATCTGAGATGCTGCAGTGAGCCTATGCTCCCAAAGGTAGGGTCTACAGAGAGCAGTTTCACTATAATGAATGAAGGCTCGACCCTCACCTGAAGGGTTTGACATATAATGACTGTTGGCTGGGGCCCTCACCTGAAGGGTTTGATATATAATGACTGTTGGCTGGACCCCTCACCTGAAGGGTTTGACATATAATGACTGTTGGCTGGGACCCTCACCTGAAGGGTGTGGCATATAATGACTGTTGGCTGGGACCCTCACCTGAAGGGTGTGACATATAATGAATGAAGGCTGGGCCCCTCACCTGAAGGGTGTGACATATAATGACTGTTGGCTGGACCCTCACCTGAAGGGTTTGCAGTCGGGGTCGGTGTCTTTGAAGCCCATCTCCTCCAGCTTGCATCGGCGGTAGAGCTCGTAGTGGCGTGTGTGCGTCTGCTCCCTCAGATCCTCCATGTTCACCCGGACCAACATCTCCCTCAGCTTCACGAAGTCACAGTGATTCTCATTCTCCACTGCCAACGGCAACAACACCACAGGGCTACTTACACAGGGCTTTGCCTTTAGGCAAGTGCACAGACAATGAACTATAAACTCATAACTACTAAGTTCTGGTAACCCTTTTAAAGCGTATCTGGATCTGAAGGTGCTGAAGATGACTTAGTGCTTTTGATAAATGAGTAAGAGTGTGAGTGTGGTTCTTCTCTATATCATCAAAGTGGTTTTGAACTTGCACACACAGAGTTTATTTTGAGGGGAGCGGGCCTGCTTCATGCTCACCCAATCAGTGATTGATTGGGAGACTGAGACAGTGTCCACCCACAGGCCCTCCAAACATGTTCTAGCCTTGACTTGGACAGAACACTAGAGGGAGAGACCTGTGTGTGTTCTGGACTTGACTTGGACAGAACACTAGAGGGAGAGACCGGTGTGTATTCTAGCCTTTACTTGGACAGAACACTAGAGGGAGAGACCTGTGTGTGTTCTAGACTTGGACAGAACACTAGAGGGAGAGACCTGTGTGTGTTCTTGACTTTACTTGGACAGAACACTAGAGGGAGAGAGCGGTGTGTGTTCTAGCCTTGGACAGAACACTAGAGGGAGAGACCTGTGTGTGTTGGACCCACGTGCACAGAACACTAGAGGGAGAGAGCGGTGTGTGTTGGACCCACGTGCACAGAACACTAGAGGGAGAGAGCGGTGTGTGTTGGACCCACGTGCACAGAACACTAGAGGGAGAGAGCGGTGTGTGTTGGACCCACGTGCACAGAACACTAGAGGGAGAGACCGGTGTGTGTTGGACCCACGTGCACAGAACACTAGAGGGAGAGACCGGTGTGTGTTGGACCCACGTGCACAGCCCCATGGCAGCATGTGTTCACTGCAAAGGAGCCACTGCACGATGACAGAAACCACCCCAGGCCATCACTATTGGATTTCTGCTCCATGGAGCTACGGCTAGCCTGGTCTCAGAGAGAACACACACCCCCAGTACGCTACGTGCACTGATACGGATAGAGTGAAGAGAGAGAGAGAGAGAGAGAGAGAGAGAGAGAGAGAGGGAAACGAGGGCAAAGCAGCCTCATCTTTGAGAGCAATGACTCAGGCAATTGTTTCTGTTCTTAAAATGTTCCAGTTGAACAGGGCGAGATGAATCGGGGTCAGTTCTGTGCCTTATCTGGTCCTGTTCTAGCGCTGACCTGGATCCATTACAGTCCAGGAAGGGACACGGCATCAGCCATCTGCCATAGGCGTGCCATAGGGGTGGGGGCTATCGGTTCCGTTCTGTTCTAACGGTGTTTCCATGTTGACACACTGAATGAATCTTTAAAATCAATGCATTCACATGTAACAGAGTCAGGAGTTGATCTATTTATGTGGCACTCACTCAGTCAATGAAGCAATGCTGTCGCAGGAAGAGCCTTTGACATGAGTGAGCTTGGAGAGGGAGGGAGTGAACGCAGGGGACACGGTTTCAAAGATATGACAGCTCCGGCTCCTCTTTGGGAGAGGAACCAGCCTGCCATAGTTAGTGTGAGAGTGCGGAGCAGGAGGTCATGGTCAGAGAGGAACCAGCCTCCCATAGTTAGTGTGAGAGTGCGGAGCAGGAGGTCATGGTCAGAGGCAAGCGCCTCATTTCCTCTCCAGGACGTGAGCACTGCTTACCCTGCACCGTCCCCCAGGGATACTGCCTCGCTTTCACCATCTTGTTCCCGATCTTCACTTCCTCAGTGCTGCCCACCACAGCGAACGGCAAATGGCCCTGGAGGAAACAAAGACACGGACTCAGAGAGAGACACACACACACACACACACACACACACACACACACACACACACACACACACACACACACACACACACACACACACACACACACACACCACACACACACACAATCTGCCAGAGGAATGTTGAGATCAGGAAGTACATGAGACACGATGACCTTGTCAGCCACTTTCATTAAACATTATCTAAGAGGAGTGACCCATTGACTTTAACAGCCTCTTTCTCACAAAGACTCTTATAGTAAAACATGTACACCGTTCGTAGAGTCTTTTCTGTTGATAGGAGATTGCAGGAAGTCAATGCCATCTCCTCATTCTCACCATGCGACTGTACACACGGCCCCCACACAACCGCTGATGAGATACGGGCACAAGGAACTCCTTTCCCCAGAGAGGAAGTTGGTGTCATGTGTGTGCCAGGCTGAATGACAGCCCACACACACACACACACCAGCTGAGCAGAAACGCTAATAATACATCTTCTGGAGGCCTGAGGCTCCTGTGCTGTGCTTGTGCTTGTGCTTCCCAGGCTCATGACCTTGTGTTAGATTAGCAGTACAGTATGGAGACGCGGGGCCTCGAGGAACTGATTGATTCCACAGCTCTGTGTCCATTCATGCTTCGACTCAAGGAGCAGCCCTACACACACACAGGATTGGGGCCCAGTTGAGGGCTTTCCCACACAGAACACTTCCTGGAGTGAGAATGATTCCCACTGCATTCCTCTCTCTTTGTGGTGCCATTTCCTGACTGAGGGCCACAGCAGGAGAAGTGGACAGCAGATGGTGCCTGGCCCATTCGAGACACTGATATCCGCCATACAAACTCAGTGATCACTGCAGTTAACTGAATGACTTAATGCGATACTATATTAAAAGAACCATAGATTTGATAAGCCCTGTGGCTATGAAATGCTAGACAAGAGCATTAAGATAGTGTAATAAATAAGAGCGTCTTACATTCATGGTGGAGTTGATCTCGGCCACGGTCTCGTCGTCTGTGGGGAATTGGTAAATCTGAACTCCATTGCTGACCAGCTCGCTGGTGATCTTGATCTTAAATTTGGTGAGCTCACTCTTGGAAATGGCATCCGATTTGGCAATGATAGGGATGATGTTGACCTAGAGAGAACAGTTTCATGTCATTGACATCCAATAGAAATTGATCTCAAAAGATTTTGTGAATGGGGGGAACGTGAAACACATCCGTGTCACTATTGAATTCAAACATGTAATAACCAGTAAAACCCATCTAAAACACACACAAATATCCAGGCATCATTTGTGCGTTTCTTTTTTTAGTTAGTGGAATTTATTTCTGACTTTAAAACTCTAAAGTACATTTAATCATGTGTTTTATTAATCAACACCAGAAGAGGATGGTAACAGACAGACAGACAGTTCCTTCAGAGTAATCAACATTCCTTGCACTACTGAAGGTGCAGTGAAGTGCAGTGCTTCTGGGCCTTCAACGATGACATCAATCGGAAAGCATAAAACTTGACACTATGGTTCTTGTGTCTTCTATGCATTGTGCTTGTTTGTTGACATGTGAGGTGCATTCGTTGACACTTGAGCAGGTCCCATAAATATGAACAGATGGATGAAGGGCTGTAGTGCACAGGATTTTTGGAAACTCGAAGTTCCATCAGTGGAAGTATTTGTATTCTTTAGAGAACCAGAATGAGTTGCTCCGCCTTTGATCAGCATGCTTTTTGGAGGCTGCCAGTCCAAACACAAAGACAAGAATTCTGTTTACGTAGAGTAACTGAAGTCAAACACATCTCCAATTTCTACCCTGTACACACTACTTACTCAAACTGATCGGGATTTAAGGTGGGGTGTCACTTCCGTGTGGTAGGCTGTGCACATTCACTGACTTGCAGGCAGGCCATTAAAAACATGAATGTGAGCGTCTCAGAGAAGGCTGGAGAGAACATCTGGCCCGGCCCGGATATAAATAGACCCTGAGATTCTCCTCATGCCTCACTGAATGATCTAGCTCACTAAAATATCACTTGGAAATTAAATCCAAAACATTTGCCTCTTTCATAACTCTAAGTAGAACCCCTCGAGGGATGCTTGTGACTCAAGGAAAACACTGTTTTACACTCCACCCAGCCGAAGAGCCAGTCAAGGAGCCAGTCGAAGAGCCAGGGTGGGAGGAAGGATTGAGTCAGTAATGTGCTAGCATGGCTACAATTCTTCCTATCCATCACTACTGCTTTGGTTGGATTATATAATATGAAATAATCACAGAGGTTTAAACGGCAGAGGGGCGTGCACCTCATACTGGAGTTCTTCAATTTCAGATTTTACAGAACAGGACAAGAGGACTTCTACGCAATAAATAACCTCATAGTGGTGTTCCAGCAGTGCACACATGGCCTGCAAATGAGATAACTAGTACGGATGCTATCTATAGAACTGGAATCCAATCTAGCACACATTTCCCTCTTGAAGCTTGACTAGCGTACAGTGGACCTTCCCACCCACACAAGCGTTTCAAAGAAAGGCTGATTTCCACACACCACCCACCCACCCACCCGCCCACCCACACACACACACACACACACACACCACCCACCCACCCACTGCTCTGCAGACCCCCTGAGGAGGCAAGTAGCTGGTGATGGGGGGCATCCTGAGGCTGATGCCTGTGTAGATGTGTGTTCTGTGTACACAGGAGGGCTTTTTTGGTATTTTTAGCTTCATTGTATTAGGACAGGCTGCCAGTGGGCACAGCTGCTCTACGGAGAGGTAGGATGGCGCTTGGTTCAGCTCCACAGAGTCTCTGCAAACTCAGACCCTTAGGAAGGATCGGGAGGTTGAACACACTGCACACCAGAACCATTCAAGCATAGTGGTGCAGCTCAACTGTGTGAAGGGTCCTGCAGCACATTAAAGCCCTGCCTTGATGCCACTATCAGAGTTTATGAGCCACACCAAATGCCTTCCAGTTGGCCAGCACCACTCTGACCTTTAAGATCTTCCACAGCAAACCAATTTTACGAGGCTCCAAATTCACTTTCCATTTTCTTTTGTGAAGGGAACAGAAGGCATCTAAACATACTGGACCATAGCAAACCAATTTGAAGGATAACGGAGTATAACGTTCTGCCTGTTCACACAGCCCTGAAAAGGCCACCTCAGCACAACGCTATGGACGTGCTCTTACTGAACTACTGACCTTGCTGTCCAGCTTCTTCATGGTGACAAGATCCAGAGACTTGAGCGAGTGTCCCGTGGGGGCGATGAAGTAGAGGCAGGCGTGGACACGTGTGTCGTGGTAGCTGTGGAGGGTGCGCTTGATCTTGAGCTCCTCCTGAAGGTAGGCCTCAAACTGGGTGTCAATGAACTCCACGATAGGTTTGTAACTGGGGAAACAACGAAGCAATGCATTGGATTAGACTGAAGGGTATGACACAATCTGCTCTGGATGCATCGAGACCTTTTTAAGTGGATCGCTTTGCTCTGTCAACAGAACAACTATCAGGCTCTAGCCAGATGGTGATAAATTATGAAGTGATTCCTTTTACAAAAATATTTAGAACATATTTGGAACAGTTCCCCTCTACTGAAATGTAAGAAATGATCATATCAGAATCACGGTTTGGATTTCTCCACTGTAGGCGTCTTCATTTTGCACATGGAGGTATTGGATTCCAAGATGGAGAAGTATCTTGGAAGGGAGAAACACTGACAGTTCATCCAAGAGACTGGTTGGCATAGCAACAAAAGGGGCTAGTGTAAGGAATCTGCTGAGAGCTGAAAAGCAGGCCTTATTGGAGGACAGAACTCCAGGACGGAACAGGGGACTCTTGGGGGAAGAACACAAGTCGTGGTCTTGGAAGACAAACTAAAATAAAACAGAGCGGAGTGGGAACAGAGCAACCCTTATCTAGATTTAGGGTAAGGGACAACAATAGCCATGTTTCCTGTTCTTTCCCTGGCTGTCAGAGCGCTCCAGGAGAGCCATTATTCATCAGCATGAAAGAACAGGGGTGGGAGCATCTTCAAAGAGGGTTGGCAGGATGGGCAAGATCATGTCCCTAGGCTACATGAGTCAGACCCGGCCTCTTGACAACATCTCCTCTCCAATCTCCTTCTGGATATAGATCAAGTGACAAAGGTAGGGGAACAGGAACACTATGTGGTAATATTAGTGGACTATTACAGGGGGGGGGGGGGGGGGGGACAGGAACACTGTGTGGTAATATTAGTGGACTATTGCAGTGTGGTGAAAGTGAAATTGAGAGGGGGAGTCCTAATCTTCCCACAATGCCTGAAAATCATTTCCTGACATGCATACGAAGCTCTTTTAGACTTAAGTCGAAAACTAGGTCATTTTGCCCTATCAGCATGACTTACTAGTGTACAATAGTAATATCTCCCAGAACAGAACAGAACTCAAAACAGCGTGAGGTCTTTGAAGTCTCTTTCACCTGTCTTCCTTGTTGATTTGGTCTCCAAAGCCGACGGTGTTGACCATAGTCAGCTTGAGGCGCACGTTGCTCTCCTGCAGCTCGTAGGTGTTGGACTTGAGCTGGACTCCGGGCTGGTTGTGCTGCGTGGGATCCCCCTCAAACTTGGTGTTGAACAGGGTGTCCATGAGGGTAGACTTCCCCAGGCCTGTCTCTCCTACACACATGGGACACAGCAGAGGTTCAGTATAGCCTACCACATGGCAAATACCACACTGCTTGACCTTAGCATGAGAGCCATTTGTTGTGTATTTTTTTTGCCGACACATAAGCTAATTTCTCCACATCCCACAATGGCACAAGAATGCCTTTGACATTCAGTCAGACCCAGGGGCTAGTTCCTTCACTCCTCCTGACTTTGCACGAGAGCATTTCAGTGTTAGAGAGAGATAATTTGCTACCACCAGAATCTTAATTATAGAGATGCCTAACATGCACCTCATTTTCATTCATTTAACTTTGACCCTGTGCTTTAAGACCTGTGTTATTTATTCAGAGACGAGACAGCCTCCAACTGCAAACAAAAGAACTGAGAGCTTCAAAATTGACACAAACCCACAATGAACCTGGCCATCACATTGATTAGACAAGACTCCATGTGACATCTTGCAGATAAAGCACAACGTGGCCATGCTGAGGCATTGGGATGTCTGGCGTTAATGGAATATGGCAGCATCACACTGATTCACTGATCATACGCAGCACAGTGACAAGCTCACTCTCACAACTATGGCTGCAGAATACGGAGTGAGTCACTGGCCTCTCTGTCTAAGATGAAAGAGTCTTGTGCATTTCACATGCAGAGCATGCCTGCTGCAGTATACTACACATACACTGAATTGGCCATTCATGAGAAAAAGTAGATACTAGATACTGAACGGAAAGATGGGACAGTCCTGGTCTAGGCCAGTCTGTCCCCTCCCGCTTCCTGAGTCCACTTCAGGTCAATGTCAAGTGCTTTCTGCCCCTTTGTCGTCCTCGGAGGGACTTGGCAGGCCTGTGATCTCCCTTGGCAGAGGTTCAAGCTTCTAAAAAGAGCGGTTCTGACATGATGGCTGCATAAACACCCCCTCACAAATCATACCACACTGGAGGCCTAATGGGGACAAACGGCATACTAGCTAAACTTCTTGAGGCCTCAAGCATGAGGTTTTCCATTATGGCTCCGGAATACAACCACAGAGGCTCAAAGGCTGAATTCAACTTCGGGTCTTTGCTTGGCTAAACACAAAGCTTCACGCTCACATGTTGTTTTCATTTACAAATTTGCGCAGCAAACATGTTTACATAGTCAAAGGGTTCATTTTTAGGCCATCAATTTTCTTGTTAAATCTGATCATAGCTAACAAGCATCTTTTTAGCAATCTGTGGTACCAGACAGAAAGACAAGGACTACGCTCTTAATTTCTACCTTCCAAAGAAGCAAACATTTCATAACTACACTTGAAAATGTTTTTAAAAAATCACCCCCAAAGGCAGCTTGAAACAGCTAACACAAATACCTCTTTGAAACTGCATGACTATCAATCAAATGGCTTACACGAAAGCATTATCAGAAGCAAAATCACAACTTCAGCACACCCACAGAATTCAATAATCTACCTAGCAACACACAAAGCTATATGTAATGTTATACTGAGTGACTTCCCATCTTCAACCAGACTGACATAACATTGGTTACAGTAACTACACTCGACCAGTCAGCTAATAGAAGTGGGTCAAAGAACTGCTGGAGCATTTAAAGATGAACGGTCTGTCAAACATTCAGGCGAATGATCAGTATTCAGCCTCCAGGGGAAAGGGGAGTTCTTCATGACATACTTACCAACGCAGAGGATGTTGAAGCAGAAGCCATGGCTGACTGACTTGTTGACCAGCTGGTCCGGCATGCTATCAAAGCCTACATGGCCAGAGAGGGGCACTGCCCGGGCACCTTCTCCCTAGATCATGAGAAACATACATCAGGTCTTCAACTCATAGGCAGGCTCAGGGCTGGCCTCTGTGGACAGCGACTGGATAAGAATTCTAATGCAGTGTCTGTTTCATTGCACTGAGAAGGCTCTGATCCACGTGAAATGGACAGGAGATGACACACACAGTGTGTATGTTAAATATTGAATTGTGGATAACTTCAATGATGCAAAACACATTCTATTAAAAATTCGCTCTTTCAGAAGGAGTAAAAGTCAAACTTTTATGTGGTAACAAAACAAAGTAGTTCCATGCAACCTGAAACAACAACATGGGTCTGAAGTGCAGACTTCCTATTTCCTGTTCTATTTCAACGTCTGCAACTTGCTGTTTGAAACCACATCGACATATATGGACATGACAGACTAATGGACGATATTGTTTATGGAACACAAAATATGAATTCATTCAATTACTTGGCAAATGCTTGCTTGACAGGAAGCGAGCCACTGCAATGCAAAGGAAGCATTACTGGTAATCACAGATATGTTCTGTATTATCACTAAGGCTGTTTCCAAGTATTCACAGGCCTATCATTGCAAAAGGGCCAGCATTTCTCCCACTGTGAAGGTTCCTTGGTCGCCATATCGCTCGCTATAAAAAGAGGTCTCTATATTTGAATCATGTTACCCATTATCATATCTGCTACATTTTACATAGGCCCAATGTTCTATTTACAGATAGTTGGGAGTAGTCTATACATCGAAAACTTGTTAGAGTTGAGTTTCCTGGGGGCCAACTGGAACCACCACGAAGACATTAATTGTCACAGAGAGGCGCAATTAAGTAGGTGTTTAAACCAAACTAGTATAGGCTATAGTCTAAAACAAACAGAAAACCTTGTTTACTGGGCACACACCACTCAGCTGGTCCACATGTGTTACATTCCAAAAGCTGAAGCCCTTCTTGAGATGAAAGATGGCTGCACGAACGACAGTTTCAATTCATGCTACAAGTCTAGGTTACTACAGACCTTGCCTAAAGTAGGACCAAAGACGCTGAATGGATCGTAAACCCTACACATCTGAGAGAGCTTAATTTCAAGACCAAGCTAAGGACACTGAAAATGTCGTTCCGCCCATTCAAACGACTCGTGTAACGTTAGGCTTCTTTATTATAGGCTTGGTGATAAGTTAAGGCACACATGTAAGCACTACTAAAGTCTAATAGATTGACCACTTAATTTAGGCTACCATTCACCCATGTGTTGTTATGTCCAACTACAGCCTTCGACAACGCCCAGCGTGCTAACTGGACGGAACCATATAACAATGCAATGTAGCGGAATCACACACGCCACTCGTACGAGACGAATATGCGTGCGCGCGTTGAAATTGCAATTGCATCCACAAATAGTGAGCTACATCTAGGGCACATAACGAACCGGTTTTAATGTGTAAGTGTCTAAACCAACCAAGAGGACAGGCTAAAAGATGTGTAATTTTAATCAGGAAATCTACTCGCATCGCGATGAATATGGTTGATAGGTCACAAAAAAGAAAGGGGAAAAGGATAGCTAAGGCTACCGGCTACTCAAATAGGCCTACTTAACAAACATACAGTCAACACCAGTAAAATAAAAAATACGACTGACCAGTGAATCACCACATATTTGCAATATATAGCCAGCCTATATTGTGTGGGTTTAACGTGGGTTGTAAGGAAAGATGAAGGATGGTGGCATTTCTAAAATAAATCATGGCCTTTTTGATAAGATCATAATAATAATAGATGAAAACGACCGTGGAAGTGCTTAATTTTATTCTACTCACCGCTTGTCGAGCTATCTCAGTGGCCGCCATGGTTTCTCTCTGGATGGGTACCCTGAACAGGAAACTGCATAGCACAAGCCGCAAAAGCGAGACTAGAGGGGAATTCATACATCATAGAATGTACCATTCTATGCACCAAATACGTAGACTTAATAATAATAATTTTGACTCAATCATTTCATAAAAGTGTAACCTATAATTTGTTCATAAATCAGATGGATATCCCATCTGACTTCAAAACATTAACAAAGTAATACAACTTTCTGTATCGTTTTATGGTCCCCTTTTTTGTACTTGGTGCATTCCGAGTTGTAAAGCTCGTGAAACAAGGACCAATGGAAGAAAAAAAATATATCATTAATACTGTTGGAATACTTTCCAGTGTCCAACCGTATGCTCTTCTTTAGGCCTGTTACACTGCCTTGTTTGCTTTGCTTTGTTTTTGATTTGTTGACCGTTATTATTGCCATGCTTCTGCAGGCTTCTGCAATTGTAGAGGAGCCTACTTTAACAAGGGCCCGGTTCAATTCTTGGGTTTGATTTGATTGTGTTAGGATTTAAAACCTGATGCGATGGTTTAATGTAGACTTGGGTTCTAATTTAAGCTCAATTAAAGTTCTTGTCATTTTCTTGAATATGCCATGCAAAATTGATTTCGACTGTAGAGATTGAGATTTTTCATGAGATGTAGGCTACCTGCTGCTGAGCTGAACAAATGAGGGCATGGCTGGAAGGAAAACGCTAAATGGTTGGAAACATCAAGCAGAAAAGAGGCTCTTCTGTCTTCTGTATTCAATCCAAATCAAGCACCTAACTTTTTGTTAGACCTTTCACAGTCAGATAACACCAATATTTACAACATATTTACTGTATATTTTCTTATTTGGCTTTATCATTAGGCTTTACCAGCTACTTTTATCCAAAATAATAATAATAGTAATGCAATAATCAATCAAGGAAAAAACATTGCAAAAAAGCAAAAATGCCTTGAGACATTCATTTCAATTTCGTAGGATTTAAATGCTAGATTAGAGAAGACAAGATTTTGTGGAAGAGTTGTATCTTCAGAGAGATGAGGTGGGTTTGCTGTAAAAAGAGGTAGATTACCCGCAAAAGTACTCACTGCCAATTACAGAGGTGGGCTTTTATGTTCTCGGGGCGTTTTCCTTCCCAAGGATATCATGTTAGAGTAGATGGTCCCATGAACTGTAAAACCTGTCAATAGTACCTATCACTGCTTCTCCCTGAAAGTTTAACTGGTTTGGTCTTCCAACAAGAAAACAATAGACACAGTCCAAAAATGGTTCACTACCCATAGATTTAATTCCACTGTTCCACTACTCTGACCTAAACCCAATAGGGTCACCAAGGGTGTGTTGAATAAGGACTCTAAATAATGTGGAATCATTATGCACGGAGATATAGTCTCAGATGTGTTACCCTGCATTATAGAGGACATACGGCAGGAACACTGGCAGCTGGGGGAGCAATAACATGTTTTTTTAGAAAGAGTTTTTTTTTTTTTAAATATGAGACAAATAAAGATGTACTTCAATTTGAATCATTGCCTTTCCATAAATAGTAATATTTTAATGAGATGATAATTAAAAAGGCCTTTTTGTCACAGCCCATTCTGTGCATATTTATTTAGGTTGCTAATATTAGTCAAGTGCACAATGTGTTTAAAGTCTTAATCGTAATGATTATGTAATAAGACGTGGCTTAGGGCTGCTAATAATATCCATTTCCACCTGTGATGGCCAATCAGAGAGACAGATCTATAAAGCTTATTCTCCACAAGAAACATCCGCTGGCCTATGAGTGCAAAGGTAAGTGTCTTGGTGTTACATTACAGTTATGTGCAGAACACTTTCTAGAAATCTTGTTCCATTGAAGAAGGAGGTTATGAAATAAAACACTGGCTGCTATGTGATGTGTGTCAGTTGGTGTTTATAAACTGGGTAATGGTTATGCATACAAATCCAAAGTCATGTGTTAAAGTAAACATATGTTGGTCCAATTCTTGACTCTTGACTCTCTTGCTCTTTGCTACAAACATTCAAATTAAGGGTATGAAAGACAATGGTTAAATAGAACACAAGATTTTGCTTAATGCAGACAACATAGCTTCCTAACATTTAACAGTGACATATGTTCCTCCCCTGTCTTTGCACTGATGAAAACTTTGATGGAATGTGGAGAACTTTCAGTGCGAGCTATCAAATCAAACTCTGAGGCAATAACACTGATGGGACAGTTTTCTAATTCTGCTGGTCTAACCAGGTTTCAGATACTTCTGAAGCATCATAACTTCTGACGCATCACATTAAACTGTGCTACTATGGGAAACGGACGGGTGAAAAAACAGACCTTATGAGATGGGAATCCCCCCCTTCTCCCCAAGTGGAAATGATAGGAGTGAGAATGACTGCCAAGGCTACTCCTCCTGATTCCAGTCTATCCCTAGTGTCCGCATGTCCATATTAAAGGCAACTCACTAACAGTTATCTACATTTTAAGTAATAAAAGGTCCAGTTAAGATTCAAGATACCTGGACAGTATCGAAGACAGAAATAAAGACTTCCTATGGTTTCCAGAGCAATGAGGATTGCTCCAGACACTGACTTTCTTTCATCCAAATGAAATGCAGGATTAAACTAAAGATATGGGTTTATCTATGTTGGATCAGCTGATTGAAGGAGGGGTCTTAAAATCATTTGAGCAGCTCCAGCATGCAACCTACTAATCCATGACCTTTTTCAGATCCAACTTAGACATTAGGCCTGTACACAAACAAGAATGGGGCAAACTATGGACTTCACTATATAATACAGAACATGTGTTTGTGTAAATAGTCAAAGGTATTATTAAAAACACATTCATATCTTGTACATAATATATTCGACTACAAGAAGATAAACATCTGAACAATGAAAATGGGAACTGGAGATACTGGATTACTGAAGATAATTTAAATAATTATAATAATTTAATGGAGATAATTTAATATAACCACTGCAATATCATGCAGACAGAGACAGAAGATAACAAGCACATCCATTTCATGAGGAATTGTGATGGAAAATATATTTTTTAATCTCTAAATCTCCAAATCTGGCAACACGTCAGAGCATGCTTGTGGGCTGTGGCCTTGTAGGAGACCACACACATGTATTTCTGGACTGGTCTAAATGATTAGGTCTACTATACTGGTGAAACATATCATGACATTGTTTTAAAGAATTGCATTAAGGGGGCACAAAGACAGAACAATAACATAACACCTTGAAAAAAGACATTATACTGGCAGTCCTTCTTTTAATATGTAATGTGATGAGGCTTCTTACACCCATGGGGTAAGCTTATTTTTTAGGCCTATTGGTTAGTGATATCAAATTATTTATGGTAGCCTACTTACGTTTTTTACAGTCAGCATGCGAACAGGACATGGCTTGATTGCTCTATTGAGTTTCGTCATAGGGCTGAGGGTTGAACTTTGTATCAGTAACTTAAGTGGACTTTAGGGGAGGGAACAGTCAGACAAGGGAAGCGAGTGAACGAAACACTCTTGTTTTCGTGGACTTCTATTTAGAGACCTCGGTGATGTTGAACCTAAAGAGAAATAAAAAAAATGAAGTCACAAAAAATTGGTCACTGGATTACATGCTGTCTGGACCGTGGAATGTTTGAATGAAAAATCCACTGTTTTCTACACGCCATTACATAGGCTATATGACGTAGCAGGTGAGTTACCTATCGTTCCTAGGTAGACCTATATTATACTTAAGGTGAATAGCCTGTATTTTGTCCACAGTCAATAACTTTTACTTTGCGATAAAGCAAGACAATTCGATGAAAGTTCATAAAGCTTTTACAAAGCTGTAACCAAAAACAGGAACATCAGACGATGAAGAGGAACTAACGTCAGATGTTGTGTACAATGTAGGCTACTTAGGAGCAGGAATACATAGGAATCACATATGATATCACTATTAAATATAGGCTATGCCGTTGAATTTGCAGGGATTTACAACATTGTGCAATATCATGAAACTGTCGCGTAGGTCTGGAAAAAAGTATTTACTGATGCAAATTACGAATATATAAACACTTCTTACATTTTCATTTACATTGTTCAATACTACAATTTTCATTTTGTATCACTCTTCGTTTTCAGGTTCTGAGAAGAACAACAAACGGACAAGCGTTTCCTTCTCAGTTATATAAACGTTTGCCCTCTGAACAAGAAACTGTAATAATCCCGGAAGAGTGAAAAAAGATGTGTGACATAAACAGAAGTGTCTCTGAATTGGCAGACGTTATCAGGTCTGAGACCCATTTGTACCCTCCACAGGGTGGAGCATCATCACCCCCTGTCAGTACACACTCAGATGGTGATGGAATGGAATGTGCCTCCTCCTGCAACAGTAAGGAGGCACAGACGCATATTCTGGGTGTGCGACCACTCCCCGCAGCCTTGAGCGCGACCACACGCAGATCAAGATTTCAGAGACAGCAGGAGATATGTGAACCAGGCAGTAGCATCTCGCAGACTTTAGCAGTGGACACATATGACAAGGGAAGTCTCACGCCTGCCATGCGTAAAAAGTACCTGAAAGAACTGGTTCTGAATAATGGTTTGAATAGTGGTTATGGAAGTATTCTGCTGCCTTCAAAAACTTCGGGAGGCTACGGGGAGAATGATCCATCCTATTCTGAAGAAGGTAACAATTACAGTTCATACTGGGCTCTTGATCCTATGGAGCACGCATGGATGTTGTCTGTTGTTGATGGAAACTATGAGACAATATCGGCTTACCTCTCTTCGGATCTGAGTCTTCTGACTAGAAAAGACTTTGTCAGCGGTTTCACGGCTCTCCACTGGTTAGCGAAGTATGGGAAGCATGAAACACTTATTCAACTGTTGAAGTATGCTGAAAAAGAGCACTGTCATGTAGACGTCAATTTGAAAGGTAGCGGTGGTCTGACAGCCCTTCACGTGGCTGCTATGCACAGTCAGTTCATGGTGGTGAAACTTTTAGTCGGTGCTTTCGGTGCCAAAATTGATATCATGGACTACAATGGAAGGCGAGCGTGGCAATATCTTAAGTGCAACGCCCCGATGGAGATGAAGGAACTGCTAGGAGCCTGGGATGACGAGCATGTAAGCGTTGGACAGCAGAACGTCAACAACAACAGCTCAGGAGCAGACGTAATAAATTGTAACACTTGTGAGGACGAGGAACCCAAGAATGCTTTTGACAGGAGAAATGACAGCTGGCGGGTTAGATCCTTCAAAAAGTTTTTTTCTCCGTTTTTGTCTTTTGTTAATAAAAACTAGTGTTCGCTTATTCATCTCCTGACAACAAAAAATAAGGTTGAGATTGTGGAAATGCTGTTGTGACTGTAAAATTCCGAATCTTTATCATTTTGTAATATTAAACCTAGAGGTAAAATCAACGTTTCCAGTGGTCAGATTTAAATATATAGAACATACTAGCCTACATAAGACGTGTGGGTTAACATGTGGGGTTAATCACATCACAACATTCCACTGAACCTTGCTGTGTCAACAGAGGTGCATTCTGGGGCTTCCCTCTGAACTCCTACGTGCAATGCATTGTAGGATTCACATGCTTAGTATACGTTTTTCAATGGTGTATACGCTTTTAACAAATTACCCGGCCTAGACCTGTACGACTCGGATCATTAACAACGTACATCAGCAATGGTCATAGACTATGTAGGTCAGGCATTCAGTGAGATGAACCCACTCCTGGTATACAATACATACAACCAAAACTTCACTCAACACCTATCAGTGCAATTACCCTCCCCTTGGGACTCGTTTAAGATATAGTGCACAAGTCCTGAAGAACATGTCTTTCTAATCATTTCAGCTCAATTAAAATGATGCCCGATTGTATGTGCAGCCCTGGAATCATATGGTCTCTCGGTCTCCTGTTCAGCTGGAGTTCAGCAACACACACCTGTCAAGCAAATGTACCATGGTCTGGTCATCCATTAACCTCATCTACTGCTGCCATCATATATTAAAAAGGTTCAATCCACAATTTCTAGAGAAAGGTTGCCATCACTTCTGTGCTCCTGAAGCAACAGGATGGGCTGGGACAAACAGTATTTTTCTTGACTAGACACTGAACAGAAAGCTAGAAGACGCCAAGGACAAATTAACTGAATTTGACCACACAAAAAAAAGGTATTGGCTTAGAATCGTGGACTTTGCTTTTAAAGTAAACTAGGCAAAAATTACACTTGAGGTATGGTTTTACCATCCTCAAAATTCATTTAGATAGCATATGGTCATGTGAAGGACAGATAAACACCTGTGTCTTCCCCACTAGCCAGCCAGGATATGCCCCATGCAGTTCGGTGCAACAGGCTGGACCCCCTGCAAAAATGTAAGAAAAGCCTTCACACGCATGACAGTGCCAGCTATACTGCCAAAAGACACCAGTTAGCGTGTTGGCAAGCTTCTATCAGTGTCAGCTGGGCTGTTGGTGGCGTTTGCAAGGCTTTTGCATGCCTTTTAGGTAGTTATCTTGCTAGTTTTGTTAGAGAACTCCGTATTGCTGCTTTAAGGGAACCAATCAATTTGAACTCAAATGTGGACGACTGTCCTACAGAAAACCTGGATATAAATGCTCACATTCCAAATCTCAGATAATAAAAAACCTACATACAGCAAGAGGCACATCAGAAGTTCAGATCTTATAACAAATGTTTTATTGTTTCACAGCAAAACCCTACTATCTGTACAAAGAGACCGCTGTTCCAGATGCCATGGCTTCTCTCCAGGCTCGAGTTGGTGGTCCCACTGAGGGTTCGGGAGATGCCAAGAGTGTGATGGGCCACACTACAGACCCAACTTTGTCCTCCTCCAGTGTCTCCTCTTGGAATTGTACCTGGCAACCAAAAAAAAAAAACCTCTTTGAGCAGAGCCATAACACAGGGATCGCAGGTTTCCACATAATTACAAAGATGAAGTGGTCTTAAGACAAGCATCATTTCATCACTCATACACATGCACACAGAGATTGAGGGTCAATTATGCCAGCAACCCACAAGCATCCATATTCAAGCAATGCAGTTTAGACCATAAACTATACATTCTAAAATCCACACCATCTATGGCAACATTGATCAACTCAATGTACTAAAAGGTACAGATTAGATGGTGAAACACTAGGCTAAGGATAGCTGTCAGTACTTCAGAGCATCCCCATCACTTCAGTGACCAGGATAAATAATTCCAAAGTATTGTAAACTTTACTGTCAGCAGGATAATGGCAGTACTCCCACAGAATGAAGCACTGTAATTGCAACCTGCTTTACCTAACGTCATAGTATTAAAGTTTGATAGCCTCGAGTTTACAAACTGTACAAGGACAATGTTGATGTAGACATTACTTACGTTCAGAATTATATCAAGACAATGAACACACTTCACATCGACCTCATAGATTCCGAATCTACACATGCGACGACAATAAACTCAAAAGCTTACCTGATCTTGTTGCCGGTTTTCATTCTGATCCACTGAGGAATTGGCCTGTTCTGCTTCTGCTTCTTCGCGAGAAAGCGCTTGATTCTGTAGGTTTTGTGGGACGACTGAAGAACAGAAACACGTGGCATTAGCCCAGATCTTACACCCAGAAGAAGCAATGCGCCATCAATTTGGAGCACAGGTGAACAAACACACTGTAACTCACATTTCGGAAGAGAGCTAAGTTAGCATACGGAACCTCAACCGAATGCATAACCGTTTATGCTATGCTATATAGCTAACATGCTAACACTGCAAAAAGCACCATGTTTACGTGTTACATTACACAGATACTAACATATTCTAAACATGGGCCAAGAACTTGAAACAGTTCGTACAAATATTTTGTTACAAAACCCTTAATTCTTTAAGATGTTTAAAGATTGTCCACTCACCATTACGCCTCCCCTGTCTTGTCACCACAATGGCGGAGGATGAAGAGAGAGAACCATGGGAAATCGGGGGTCTTGTATATCCGCATTTTGGGGCGGGGCGCAGCAACTTACATACCTATTGGACAGACAGCGACACCCATTGGATCCTTAGATTTTTTTTCTCACCACAATTTCGACTTGCAAGGAGCACATTTGATTGATTGATTGATTTTTGGTAATTCAAACTTTCACGCTTATATAGGTATTCCTTTCAAGATCAGACAGTAATACTCCAGTAATCATTTTTTTTTACAACATTAGCAATGTCTAGACTATATTTCTGATAAATTCTGTGTTATTTAAAGTAACACTATGCAACAATTTCACACTTTTTAATGTATGGTTTTTATAGGCAACTAGTTTAGGTACCATCCTCAAATTCATTGAGATAGCATATGGTCATGTGAAGGACAGATAAACACCTGTGTCTTTCCCACTAGCCATCCAGGATATGCCCTGAATACCCTGCAAAAATGGAAGAAAAGCTTTCACACGCATGACATTGCCAACTATACTGCCAAAAGACACCAGTTAGTGTGTTGGCAAGCTTCTATCAGTGTCAACTGGGCTGTTGGTGGTGTTTGCAAGACGTGTGCATGCCTTTTAAGTAGTTAGCTTTCTAGTTTTGGAACAGAACTCCTTATTGCTGCTTGAAATAGGTGAGATTTTCCTTCAAAAACAAGAACATTTCTCAGTGATTCCACACTCAGTAGTGTATAAATGTATTTTACCAAATATGTGTTTACTTACTACCAACCCACCTTCCCTTTGAAATGAAATCCACATACCACAATGATGTTCAACGGTTTATTAGGGGAAAAAGTTTTCATCCAGTTTTGTTTACAAGTAGCAATCATGACCTCTTAAACTGGTGTAAATATGTAAATTGTATGTATGTAGCTCTGGGTCTCCTATTCAGCTGGAGTTCAGCAACACACACCTGTCAAGCAAATGGAACCGTGGTTTGGGCATCCACTAACATCATCTACTGCTGCCATTAAAAAGGTTCAGTCCACAATATCTGGAGAACAGTTGCCATTTGAGCCTAACAGCCAATCAAATGTTGATGGGCTGGGACAAACAGTATTTTTCTTGACTGCACACTGAACAGACAGCTAAGAAGACGGCGAGGACAAATTAACTGAATTTGACCACACAAAAGGTATTTGATTAGAATCATGGACTTTGCTTTTAAGGGAACAGATCAATTTTGACTCAAATGTTGAAGACCGTCCTACGGAAAACCTGAAAATAAATGTTCTCGCATTCAACCCACCTTCCCTTTGAAATGAAATCCACATACCACAATGATGTTCAACGGTTTATTACAAAAAAAAATCTCATTCAGTTTTGTGTTTACATGGCTGTAGCAATCATAAAAGTAAAATATAATGACCTCTTAAACTGGTGTAATTATGTAAATTATGGCTAGCTAAGGGTATAAGGAAAGTATGAGTGAGAAGAAGTTTGTGGTTTGATGTGGTGCAGCATTATTTTGCACATGAGCAATCCCTCATCTGCAAGGGTAGAGAAGGCCACTGAGTATGGTCCTAGCCTGATAGTTTGCATCCAAGGATGGAAAATGTTGACAAGAGCAAATGCTTATATCAGAATTTAGTAATATGACAAACATGGCTCTCAGAAATAGACAGAGGATAATGGCAAGTAGGTCATCTAAAGACTCACAGAACGGTTCTAATTGGGACATAAAGCCTAGGGAAGCAAAGTAAAGTTTACAATGGATGTCTAGTGAAATACTGCAGAACTCTTTCCATGTCTTCTTGCATTACTAAAACAGGAATGTGCTCTAAGCTTACAGAAGTACCTTTTGAATACACTGTGTGGCTGTATGGTGCAGCGATTTTGGCTATGTATAAACAGTAAGGTCACTTCTGAGCTGACATTGTGAAATGACTTTGGTTTTTCCTTTCTCCTAACCCAATGTTCAGCTATATCCATCCTTAATGGATTGCATTTTCCCCTTGCCTTTCTCATTGACACAATCAAGAGTGGTTCATTCAGGCACTTGAGGGCCTATCCATCTTTGTTTGCCATCTTTCCAAAAAGGGAGCTAGAGGGTGAGGAACTGCCCAGTCCTAGAGGTGCAAATGTCGTGGGCACCCAACACATCCCATTGCAACACCCTTTGCACCTGAGCAAAAGCCCCTCTGCCTTGGCCAACAGGCCTAGCGCTGATGTATCTAAGCCTGTTCACTCCTCCCCCTTCTCCTGGGTGTTCCTGCCTTCACCGTCAGCCTTCTTGTTGGCCACATGAGTGTCGCCCGCTGGCCCTCCGGTCCGGTTGCGGCTCCTGGCACCGGGCTGGTAGAGCTGGATGGCAGGCCGGTCCTGGGAGAACAGAAAAAACTGTTACAGTACCGTAGCGATCGCATACGCAACCAGTGTCATATGTGCTGTGTGACAACAAGTCACAATGCAAACACAAGGCATGCAACGCTGGGCAGTCTTTTTGTAAACCTGATAAGGATCTATCAATCATGTTCATAGAAATAAGTTTAAATACATCTTACTCTCTGTTTCCATATTTAAGTACGGTAAGGTACAAACAAACACAAAGGTAATTCAATGTGGACTGGCAATGCCATCCCTCATTTCTTCATTAGTGTTATAGTGATTGGCCCACCATTCAGATGGATTCTTTTATAGTGACCGTTATAGTGATTGGCCCACCATTCAGATGGATTCCTTTATAGTGACCGTTATAGTGATTGGCCCACCATTCAGATGGATTCCTTTGGGATATATGATGCTAATGGGCCAACCCAAATGATACGGAGAGTGATTAGCACATCCAGAGCACTGAGGTTGTGAGATTGAACCTTTCTACACCTGCACTCTTATCTACCCTGTGGGCAGAAGAGCCATTACATCTTGTCCCATGAAACAACCCTGGGCACCTTTCTGCACAGGTGTTGACAACTGAATGTATGCAACCTCTGCACACATGGTTAATGTTCTCTAGTCAAATACCATCTGCACTGTTGCATTCACACAGATATCAACTATCCTTCTCCTGATGTGATGTACAAAAGATAATGTGCAGAAATCAAGTATGCATGCTTGGCAGTATGTTAGTCCAGTAGTCCAGAGATCAGCCTTCAGAGTACTATAATCTTTGGCGTTTGAAAGGGCTTACATACACCACATTGCAGCATGATGTATCTTATAGTCAAAAGTAACTCATGTTTATTCTGAAATTGATACAAATCTATACATTATTACAAATTAAAGCATGTTACTTGTCAACAGCACAGCGGCAAAAAAATGACAATAAGCAAAATAATTATAGATTGATTGACACTGTACATGGAGCAGATGCACACATAGTTTTGAGTATTACCTTGTTCCTCAGCTTGTCTCTTTTGAGACCTTCTTCCTTCTTGTGGTCTTTGGAAGACTTGTCTGGTTTATCGGCATGACTGGAGGATTCCCCACTGTTTTCATTTCTCCGTTTCTCCCAACGCTCTCTATCTTTCCTCCCCTCATCGTCTCGCTTCTTGAAGGTGTTCTCTCCATCATGGCGATCTCTCCTCCTACGCCGGTCCTCATCCTGTCGTCTGATTCGCTCCTTCTCTTTCTGGCGGCGTTCCCGGTCTCGCTCTCTCAGCTGGTCTGCATCCCGATCTCTGTAGTCTTTGCGGCCCTCTTCATCCAACCTTCAAAGACAAAGCACAATTGTTTTCTACCCAATATAAAAATCGAACTTTAAAGTGAAGTGGGCTGCCAAAGTAATCTGTACTGACTAGGTTGGTGTCCACCTTGAAACACATTGCTTGGTGTGTATTCAAGAACAGGAGAAGTTGGTCAAATCCTGTTTTTATGTTGACTATCAAAACAAATCTGTTGAACCCATTCATAACGTTTTTAGAGCTCACTTTCTTGGCCTGTCCTCTCGGTTTTCTCCATTCTGGCGTTTCTTAATGTCAGAGCATCCAGGAGCTCGGTCCTCCTTGAACTTCTCTCGCTCCACTCTCTTCACCTTCTCTCTGGGCTTCTCAGTCTCCCCCTCATCAGCTTTGTCAGGCTTCTTCAGGAGCTATGAAACAAAGACATACAAAATGTGAGTCTTAATATGAAACAGTGAACTTCAAACATTAAGGCATCAGAGAGTGAGTAGGATAAGGCTTCATTCATCATTCATGCACCCTGTTACTGGACCATAGAAACACAAACAGTACCTTGATCTTGGGCTCTTCCTTAGACTGTTCCTTGTCCTTTTCAGAGGCTCTGTCTCCTTTTTTTGATTTTTCCACATCCTTCCGCTTCCGTCTGTCCTCCTCTCTCCACTTGCGTCGTTCTTCATCCCGCAAGCGCTTTCGCTCCAGCTCCCTCCTTCTCCGCTCTTCTTTCTTCTCCTCCCTAATTCTCTGGATTATTAAGGCAGTTTTTAAAACGTAACACAGCAGCCGATGAACTTTTGTTCAGAAACTCTTCAAGAAATAGTATGGGAGCACTTCTGATCAGAGAAAGGGTTTTACCTGTTTATTCTTAAGGAAGTCCAAGAGAGGAGTGGTCTTCTTAGCTGATTTAGATGGAGAAAAGAAAAGATATAAGGTCTTTTGAAAGTGTTTTACTTTGCCACAGACAGAAATATACTTATAAATATAGGTATAAATATACCAATAAGTTCTTTGGTTTTAGCCTCTATCTCCTCAAGCAGAGTCTCTGGTGTAGAGGTCAGCTTCTCATCGTCTCCATTGTACAACTCCAAGAACTTCTTGTAATCACCATCTGTGCATAAGAGGTGTGAGAAATATCATGCATGAGATTGAGACCCAATGACTTCACCATATGATAACAGTACTAGTTCTTAAAAGGCAACCTTCTTCAATTGTTCCAATTTTGGCATCCTTTTTCTTGCTCCTCCTTTTGGCAATTTTCTGGAATGGAGCAAACTCCACAACTGCTGGATACTCCTGACCTATGACAAATATACAAACCAAGTATATCACACATCTGCACACTGATATCATTTATATTATTTAAAGGATTTGTAACTGTACAAGTGGTTATTTTCACAGTCAAATCACCAGAAAAGATGGAATTTCGACAGACTGAAAGAATGTGTATCTTGAGCATAGTGTATGGCCTCACCTCTACTGTCGATAAAGACATATCCATCAAAGCGATCTCTGAAGAGTACAACGTCATCTTGATTCTTGAAATTTAGGTATGCTCTGGAGAAGAGGTGTGGGAATAGGCTGAAAAGGCAGAAAACGTCATGAGCTAGGCTTCTAACCACAGATGCCAACGTGACCAATAACACTAGTTCCACAAGAGCTTACCTAGTGTCGTTGGAAAAGAACTCAAGGTAGTCAACTTCAGGCAAGGGTTGAAGCTGCTCTTGTAATTCCTCCTTTGTTAAACTCGGAGGGAGACGTCGGATGATAATCTTGCCACAAATACAAATACTGATGTCATTCTCAGAAACTGTTTTCAATGTTTTTACACTCAGGTCTCTACGGGTTACCTTCATTAGCTTTGGTTTAACTAGCTATCGTTATCTGAAACTGGAAGAAAGGGTAACAAATAGTGGGACAGATTGCGCTGGGAATAACTCAAATTTGCAGTCATAAAAGTATAACGTTCGCTGGCTAAAAGGTTAAACAGAACGCAAAGTCACTATGCAGATAACATGATCCAAGTTAAATCCATCACGTAACTTGCGCAGCCAGCTACAGTTAGCTGTATCGCTAACGGCTATCTCAGCTTTACTGTCACTTTAAAGGAGCTGCATCGTAGACTACGACGAATTGGTGTCACAATTAATTAAACACATACACAATCTGCAACTTACCGATCACTATTACGTATTTGTTTTGAATTCAAACACGAACATTACTCATTTCAACGACATTGCTGAAATACGTTGCTACAGTTAACGTTAGCTCACTATGCTAGCTAGGTATCGATACTTAACTGAGCTACCTAAAATAGAGAACAACTTTGTTGTTGAGTCCTAAATGAAGTGCCCATACAGCCACACAAACTAAGACACTATCTGTTCTTTAACATTTAAGGTCAGATATGCAAGAGTAGATAACGTCAGTTTCTAAAAAAAACAAGTCTGAGACGGCCAGATATTTGTTAGCTAAGTTGGTAATAAGATAAGCTAACTAGCTAATGGTAATTTACCTTGGTCATTGCCTCCTTTCTCTCTTTACATGGCTTATCGGGCTTTTCATTTTCTTCACATTTAATCTCCACTTTTTTCTCTCTCGGACGAGTATTTTCTTTGTCTTCTTTCATTGTTATGCAGTCCCGTCGTCTAGCAAACACTAATCGTGGTTAGTAAACAGGTGCTCAACTATTTGTGTTGCTACTGAACAGCCCCCTCTGAACTTTCCTGACAACAGCAAGCTAGGTTGACCAGCAATAGCCTTAGTGAAAATGAAATTTTATAATAAATTCCTCTAAACCATCAATGATGATAGAACTCGATATACCTCATCCTACCTATGTGTGTATACATATATAAATATATATATATATAAATCCATATATATATTTAAAAAAAAATGGTGCTTTCCATTTCCGCTTTACATTTCTGAACTTTTTTTTTCAGTACTTCAGTGGTGCACTTTATTTCTTGGGTGCTCTTTGGATGAGCCAGAAATGTGTCCTTTTTTTATGAAGTGGTGGCGTAATTCATATAATTTCTGAAGGACTGTGTTACTTGAACTCTTTCTTTCTGACCGTAGACGGGCTCTGCCTGTCTCATCTGCCTGGGTGACGGTAGCACTTTAATCAACCAGCAGGTGACGCTATCAAACAAAACGTTGCAAGACACAAACAGGATGTTGGGATTCATTTCGGAAGTGGTAGAATGACCGTAGTTTGTCCCATCGGGGAGACATCTTAGCTTACAGCAACCAAACAGAAAATAACACCAATACGTAGTCTGTATTTAACGTTGCGGCCATGTGGTATGAAATAATACCGGGGTTCGCCATTATGACTGTTTGTCTGATGATCCCTGGCATTGCTACAAGCAATATTCATAAATTCACAAATGGTGGCAAGGTGAGTGCTGCGAAGGTAGCTAAATAGATACCGTACTAGCTTGCTAATGTTTTCTTATCCATTACTAACCTTTAGGTATGTTGGTTACATTAGTGTTTCAGAATATCATAATCAGCCTTTAAAAGCTGTGTACCAGTAGATACCTTGTCTAACTATCCGGCTTGCTTGACATGGTTAACTTAAATGATTGTGCCCAAGACTGTACTGTACTGACAGTTCATTATTACCCTAGCCTGTGCGTACAAATAGTTGTAGATCACTCGAGCAGCTTATCAGAATGATCATTACCCAAGTTAGTCTGTTAACGTAACGTTC
This sequence comes from Clupea harengus, assembly GCF_900700415.2. NCBI lineage: Eukaryota > Metazoa > Chordata > Actinopteri > Clupeiformes > Clupeidae > Clupea > Clupea harengus. The sequence continues at coordinate 26,149,199 of NC_045171.1, read as the reverse complement.
ATTTTCATTTTCAACAGGAGAAGAGACTTGCCCGAATTCCTTATCAGTGGTATTTGTTGGAGAGAGACAGGCGGGTTTCTGGAACTGGACAGCATTTTCAATCTAAGGTTTGTCCTTCAGTGTGGTCTAGCTAGCAAATTGAGTTTGAACAACTTCTTATATCTAAATATGTGCCTCATTTGTCCACATTTCTTTCACATACAGGGTCTTGAAAACATTCCCTGAAGCACTTGGACCCCCCTCCCTATGAAAGGATGTACAGTTGTGCTGAGCAATCGTAAAATAAAGTTATGTTAACAGATATTTGTTGTCCATGTGTTTAAAACTTTATCAACATGTCAAAAATAATACAGAATTATCATTTTAAAAATCACAATTAATGTTACGTGTTACAGAACTGTAGGTTACGCAGCCCTGAGAGCAGATCTTAGCTGTATTTTTGTGTTTAGATAAAAGTAATTGTGAAGACCAAATTGACTTACCCACAATATATAATGGAAAAGAGAACATTTGACCTGAGAAGTAAACAGTGAGAACCCAACATATCATTGCAGAATTCATACAAGAAAAAGATAGACTAACTTTTGATTCTATAAATGGAAAAAAGAGCCATTTTTAATGAAGGGGAGGACATTTAAAAAAATGAATTTGTTAAATCTAAACAAAATGGACTTTGAACATACAAAAGGTTGTAATGTGGACAGTTTTATGAAACAACTTCCCATTTTTAACTATTTATGACTCTAATAAAACGCATGCAGACTGGAGGAACGGTGTGATATTTGTGCAAAAACTTGGTGGCTGTGATGTGTACCTTTTGAATAAACCCAAATGGTTTTAGGCTCTTTTGGGGTGTAACGTGTCTTCAAGAACTACATTTTCTCAGCCCTCTGTCCCCAGCAAGGGTAATATGCTCTCTGGCCAAGGACCATAAAACTTAACGAAAGATAATCAAGTGGGTGAAGAGAAGGAGGGACCGACTCGAGAGAAGGCGAAACTAAAACTCATGCGGAACAGATTAAGAGCAGTCTACTTCATGCCTCCAACAACAACAGCGCTTCAACATGGGCTGTACACCCTCTAAAACACCTAATCTAGTCTCGGTACCATTACCTGCAGATCATTCTGACCTGGACACCAGTTCTACATTTTTGTCCAGCCAGGGGAATTCATCACTCACTCATGAGACTAGCCTACCGGGGTCAACCATTCAGCAGGCTGATTCCCTCACTGGTGAGACCTCGCAGAACACATGAGCTGAAAATGTTTCCATATGGTTACACAGATGTCAGAAATGTGCTATTGGTCGGTTCTCTGATAATGGAGACTGCAGCAGACTATTCAAGGTGCACCAAATGGCTTGTTCCATAGCTGCAGGGATGTTATTGCCCGTATGATCCCTCCTAGAGTGTCACAGGGCTTGATGTTTCCAGGCAGCCAATATCTAGGCCAGGGTAGTTATTCCACACACGTGAAATGGAAATGTAATTTTGCCGGCACAGGATGTTTGCTTGTACTTGTGGACTATGGTTTGTGTTCCCATCACATTAGTTCTGCTTTACTGCTACGTGCTGAGCATCAAGGTTTTGCTTTGCAACATACCATTTGTCAGAAGTCAGTTGTTGATCAGTTAGAGATAATATCTTATGAATTTAATGATGGATACCACTGTAGGTCCTATATATGATGTTTATGTGATATTTACATATGATGTATGATATTTGCAAGACTGATTCTATGTTCTTTCATTTTGGTCAGTTCTCTACACTGAGAATCTCAGTCATTCTGTGAGTCCATCCTTCACCATCACTGAGTCCCGGATGACAGACCATGAAAACAAAGCCAGCAATTCAGCACTAACTGCAGTTTCACAGAGGTTCAAATGAAACTTCACAAGAGAATTCAAAAAAGAATTCTAAAATATTCACTAATGTATTCCATTGATTCAAATCTCCTGCATGTGTCTAGATATCCATGGTGGGCTTAACGTTACTATGTATATTCACGATGGTGCACACAATGCCAGTGTGGCTGTCTCATTAAAAAAAAGTTTTAGTTTTTCTGAGATTTAGCAGCGATGCATTTTATTTGGCATGGCCAATGATAATATCCGATGGTTTAGAGAACATCATATGAGATGGCTTAAAAGAAGAGGGAATCCAGTTTTATCTGTAGACTGAACAAAAATCAAGATATACTTTTATTGTTCATAAAATCATACCAGGGAGTATAGCCATACCTTTTCAACTGGGGTGACAAGAGTTTTACGTGTATAACGGTGGTTAAAGTAGTTATTGCTTGAAGTATGGTTTTACGATGTCACCATAACTCCAACAGGAGCCAAGCTTCAGGCATATGACAAGTGTTGAATTTCTTCTTATGCTTCCAGTCAATATATTTGCGGGATCAGGAAAATGACTCCTCTCCAGGCAAAGCTTTTCATCTTGATATTCTTTGCAATCACTTATTAGCAGTTATAGAAATTAAATGTATTTAATGCTATTTATTTTGTCATTAAATAATGAAGTAATTTTTACATGCAACCACAATTTCTGGATGTTCTCTATGACAAAACCTTTTCTTTGTAACTAACGCAGGGACTTTATATCAAACATAAAATAATTACCACCTCATATTGCTTTGCTTGACATATTTTCACATGATCTTAAAAGAAATAAAAGCTCAGCTTAGTTATGCTACTACACATTTTCTAAGAGTGATCTTTGACACAGACAAATCCTCTTGGTTAACACAGACCCATTAAGTTAATGTGAATTTAATTCAGATCCTACATAATTACTGTATGAATGAAGCAAAAGGTTGATTTTCACCAAAATGTTTATTAAAATTCAAAATACAAGGACAAAAATCCCCTCAAATACTCTTTTCCCTTACAAAAAAATGCCCATTCTGTATGTGTCTACAGGCTCAAATATGAATGACAGCAGGCCTAATAAAGAAAGATCAGTGAAGTGTCAATGAACATGTGTTTCAGTACATCTTCAGTGTATCTTTAAAGCCTTTGAAAGCTATTAACAAAATGTACATGGTAATATTGCAGGTAACCCCACACCACAATTTACCTGCACAGATACAATTAAAATAGCAAAGACATCATAAAAGTACAACATTCCTTATTTCTGTTCTTTGCCTTTTGTCTTTCTATACACCATTTCTCTGAAGCTGGACAGAATCTTGCTCTCCCTCTTCCTTCTCTCCTCCTGGTTGAAAGACGCCAGGGCTCTCTTTTCATCAGCACTGTAGATCTGGTTCTCCTTTCTCAGACGCACAGCTTCCATACGACGATGTCTGAGGGGTGGAAAGTTATGGCATTAATCGTCCATGTCAGCAGAAAAAAACGTAACAATCCCAACCATGATCATAAATAACTTATAGCCTACAACTGTAAACACAACCAGAACTGAACAAGGACATTCTTACCTGCTACCACTCATAACATAACCAGAAACTTCATAAGATGCGATTTCATCACTGGTCAGTCCGATTTCACCTCTCCTTGGGATCCGTTTCCCTGCTTTCACATACTCTGCCATGGCTGCACCCTCTCCTGGCAGGAGGGCGTGCCCAAAGCTGATTGGAGGAACAACAAGGCAGGGATGTTAAAGGAAACTCCTTCCTCCACGCATATATTATTAGAGTGAATAACAATCATGGTAAAACACATGAAAATACACCCAAACAGGAGGTCACCATCAGACTTGTGCGGTGGCAAACTACTCACTCCAGAGGCTTGTCATCCTGGGACAGGTGGGTGAGTGGAGTCTCGGGGCCCACCATGACTTCGTTCAGACCGTTCTTCTCCACCCAGAGATCGTCATTAATGTCGTCCTCCTCCTCTTCAGACTGGTCACTGCTAGAGCTGCTGGATTCTTTGTGACTCTTCTTGGCCTTCTTCTTCTTGGACTTCTTCCTGGAGGAGGAATCAGTTGTGATGTCATGAGATCTTAATTCCCCTCTTTTCCACTACCATGCAAGAAAAGTAAAAACATCTTATATAGCTTGAGGTATGTATGTATGTATGTATGTATGTATGTATGTATGTATGTATGTATATACTTCTTGCTTTTCTTCTTCTTTTTCTTCTTTTTCACATCTTCTTCTGCAAAACAAACATCTAGTTATCATGGAGAGCACTAAATAAATGTAATCCATCATTCGAGGGATGAATTGATCCGTAAATGGCAGTGGACATGCCTACATACCTTCTGAGTCACTCCCTGATTCACTGTCCTCAGAGTGTTTCTTGCTTTTCTTTTTCTTTGACTTCGACTTCTTCTTCTTCTTTTTCTTTTTCTTCTTGTCTTCTATGATACAGTAAAAATAAAAGATTTGTTATTAACGTTATGAAACCAATTATGAAACCGTATGCGTCACCATATAGTATAGTGTGTAAGTATATGTATGATATTGAATTCTCCAAAAGTTCTCTATGTTACAAGAAATTCAAACCTTCAGAACTTGGGTTGTTTTTCACATCCTCTTCAACTGGGGTGTGCTCATCTGAACTATATAACAGACACAATAAGATGTTAAACTCGAACAGTCATTTCATTTTTTTGTAATATCATATCAGCACGGTTAACACTTACTCTGGATCTCTCACTCTTGGTGAATATCCCCAGACTTCTGGTGATCCCAGTTCACCAATTCGCTCTCGCTCTTGTAAACGCCTGTAGAGATCAAAGCTAATATAAGCATTACTTATACTAAAGGAAGATAGAGTACAAGACCATATGCAATGGGTGACAGCGTTCAGTTCTTTTTCCATGCATCACCTTGCATTGAATGCTTCTTGTCGTTGGCGCTGGGCATCATCCCTGTGATCGTAGTATTCAGACCTCGGAGCAGGCCCATGCCGATTATCTCGCTGATCTCGCTGATCAGACCAGTTGGGTCGCTCTCTAGATCTGGAGCGGCTACGAGAACTAGCCGTCCGAAATCTTGGCTTACCTCTGCTTTTACGCTCTTCTTTGACAAAATAGTTTTCGTATCTATAGTTTTTCACCCCAGGGCTTGACTCACGAGAACTTCCACTGCCTGATCGACTGTGACGCCGTCGTTTAGGGCTGCTGGGTTCTGTGTTTTTGGCGTCATGTTCTGGGCGATAATTCTCAGGCATCCTCGCTGAATTTCAAAATTTCAAATACATATAACCTCTTGTAACAAGCGCACACACATTAACAATACGGCGTTATGTCGCTAACAGAAACAGTGCGTCACGATAAGCGAATTGCTAGACGTTAGCTGGTAGCAAAATTGCGTTAGACTAACGCTACGTATCAAAGCCTGTCAATACGTCTTTAGGTTGCTCAATTATCAATGCAGAAGTACCCTTCCTACCTCTCCACACCTATTCCTTATTTTACTGACTTCTCACAAGTCTGAATTTATAGTCTTTCATTTTGTAACGTTGGCCTTTAGCGAAACATTCGCCTTCTCTGATTAAGAAAGCATGAGAACCTAGCATCAACAATCGACTAAAAGGGAAGTTGACTGGGGGGAGCGAATAGTAGCTAATAAAAGTTTCTGAATGTGAAGGTTGTTTGCAGTGGCGATTGTCCAAAGAAGTGTAGTGCTGAGTATAAGTAGCTCATTCATATGATAAATATTTTGTTTTATTTGATTCAGTTAGAGCGTTTGGTACACAGCGACGTTCAGGCGAAGTTAGATGCTCTTGACTTTTATTTCGACAATTATTCTTCAGTATCAACGACTCACCGGAAATGAAATTGTTACCTATTTATGTCATCTACAGAAGAACAGGAAACTTTTGTAAACAAAACCTGAGAGAATAATCGTCAAAGGAGGTTCCACATTTTGTTTTAAAGTGGACACCCTAGTGGACTGAACAAAAGTTCATTCAGTAAGGTGTTTATGCGAACTAGGTACTGATGACAAAGGATTATCTTCGAGGAAAAGGAAAACGTATTGAATACGATTCCTTACAGACTCAAAAAGTGTTCTCACACTTGCACGACATTTGCCTTATTCTATCATTAAAATGCTTTGAGTAACCGTTGTCAGAAGCGCTTAGATAGGGGCGACCTTAGATTCTGTCAGCTTCCTAATACATTATAAATGACATATTATTGGCATAATTAACTTGCGTAGCACGCATAATCTAAACAAATCGGTATGCGACTCCTGTTGGTCATGCATTGCGTGGCAGGTTGCTCCGACTGTCTGGAACAAGAAAGGAAACGTTTTGTTGTCCAAAGCGATATCACCCGCTGTCATTTTTATAATTGGGTGACATCAAAGTAAGCAGGCTTGGCGTTGCAGGTAAAAGATGAATGACATCTTAACAACCTTTTGTTATGTTTTTGCGAACAGGGTATCATTTTACCGTAATAAAATACACGAGCTAGCTAGCCGCTAGGCCGCAACCTGCGTTATATCATGGAAGATATAACGTTAACTAGGAAGCACTGGTTAGATTGAACGTTAGCTATCTACACGCTTTAATTAAGATGTAGATATAAGAGATGTGAAGCGAATTGACTAGTCTGTACAGTGCATCACAACGTATACAATCTGATATCTATAGCTGTGAAAGACACCAGATAAGTTGGAACAGTTCGTTTTCCACTTGCTAGTTAGCTATAGCTAGCAAGCACTAGCGAAGTTTAGGTTTGAAGTAACCAAGTAAGCCAAGGCCCCTACGGTTAACACTGTGATCATGAACGGATTTTACTAAGTAGCGACCAAGCTAACTTTTACCCGAAGTAAGAAATGGCGGGTAACGTTATTCAAGTAGGGTTTATTATAAAAGTAATTGGACTTTACTGTATGGATTGGCTACATTAGCCACCGTGGTGCAATTTGTGGTAGTTCGATGAAACACCAGTGTTAGCATAGCTAAGAATAATACAATATTAGCGGAGTTACAGGACAATATCATTTCAGTCCTTGTGTCACATGTTTTGTGAAAGTCATTTGAAGTTGTCAATTAAAATGTATGCATGTTGTAGTTTGATCAACGTTTTCATTTCATGACATGCTACTGCATTGTGTGAGTTGTTAGAGTCTTTGATCATTTGTCAGGTAGAAAATTGCCTAATGTTTTGTGGAAGTTATTAATGAATTAATCTATTGTGTATTACTCGCACTTGCTCTTGAAATATACTAAAATAATTAATCTATTTCTCCTGATTTGCTTCTTGCAGGGATGTCGAGCTTAAAGCTGATTTCAGCAACTGATACCCAGTTTCCTGCATCAGTGCTGAAGTCGATCAATGAACAGAGAAATAATGGATTGTTCTGTGATGTCACTATCATTGTCCAGGATCGTAAATTTAAAGCACACAAGATAATGTTGTCAGCATCCAGTACTTACTTTCGACAGCTCTTCTCTGTTGCTGGACAGGTGATTGAGTTGAATTTTATCAAGTCAGAAATATTTGAGGAGATTTTAAATTATATCTACAGCTCCAAAATCAGTAGAGTCCGCTCTGACAAACTTGAGGATTTGATTTCAGCTGGCCAAATTTTGGGTGTAAAGTTCATTGCAAATTTAGGTGTGCCACTCTCTCAGGTAAAGGGCTTACCTGGCTTGTCAAAAGATGTCGACGGCAGTGGCTCTAGCTCAGAGAAGAATGAATCTGGCACAAAGACCATGCCCATTATCACAGAGTCATTTTCCCTTTCTGCAGAAGAATTCAATATGTCCAGTGGCAGTGCTGACAAAGAGGCAGACAATGATGATGTTCTGTTTGTTTCCACATCAGAGCCACCAAAGGGAAGTTCCAATAGCAAATCCTCTGAAATTATAGATGTAGATGCTGAGGAGGGACACTCTAAAAAAGGGGGGAGCGAGCCATCTAAGGAAGTAGATCAGGATGCCTCAAAAGAGTTGGAGGGAAAGGAGAAGGATCCCATGACTGGGAAGGCAGATGGAGGGAAAGTGTCTCTGCAGAGGAAAAGTCCCTCCCAGCGAGAGCCTGTGTCCCTCTCGGGGCCCCTGATGTCTCCAGACAGCATCACCAGTGTTCCCAGCTCTCCCGGAGGATCCTCCAGTCACAGCCAGCCCACCACACCAGTGCGCACAAACAGCCTCACGTCTGAGCTCCACAGCCCTTCCCTGCCTGTCGATAATAATGAAGTCCTTGGAGTTCAGAAGAAGAAGGTGACCACTATACTAGAGCAATCTCCAGACCGACAGGGCAAAATTCAACTGTCTGATGTGCGGGTGCCTGTTGGGGCCAAAAACAGCCCTGGCGTGAGCATCCCCCAAACTGTTGTTCCGGCCAAAAAGACAATAACGTTAGACAAAGCTTCAGAGATTGACTCGCTGTCTACAGGATGCAAGGTGTACGCCAACATTGGAGAGAACACCTATGACATCGTCCCAGTCAAAGAGGATCCTGGAGAAGGGGACTCAAGAGCCGGTGTTGGCAGGAAGTCCACTCATGGCACAGGAGACGCATCTAACCTCTCACCCCGTGGCCCCGGAAAAAAGAAAGCAAAGATGGAGTCTGAGGATCACTACGAGCTCATCATGGATGGCAAGACCTTTTATGTGTGTATTGTCTGCAAGCGACCATATGTGTGTCTGACAAGTCTCAGACGGCATTTTAATACCCATTCCTGGGAGAAGAAGTACCCATGCCATTATTGCGACAAAGTCTTTGCCTTGGCAGAGTACAGAACGAAGCATGAAATCAGCCACACTGGTGAGCGCAGGTACCAGTGTCTGCTGTGCAGCGAGACATTCATGAACTACCAGCTGCTCTCCTCCCACTGTAAACAGACCCACAACCAGGACCCATCCGGCAGGAAAGAGAAAGATGACAATGAAAACAACTTGTACCGTCTCCTGCCCTGTAAGACTCTGCAGTTCAAGCCCTACTCTTACGTGTCTGAGAACGCAGGGGGCATTCCGGTCATCAACGAGGAAGGCATTGTTCAGCACATCAATCCTGGGAGGGCACACTTTGCCAACCAAGCACTTCAGCCCTCAGGCCAGAGTAAGATTCTGAGCTGGGATGACATCTTTGTGGAGCCAGATGCTCATACAAGACCTGGGGCACATGCCCGACCCTTAGTGCACCCGCGCCCTGGTGCCAACGCCGAGAGCTCATCAGAGTTTGAGTTTGTCATACCAGAGACGTACTGAGGTGAAGGGTTCCCTGCTCTGGGACGGGTGTGCCTTCCTCGTAAGAGTTTCTTTTGGGAATCATGTTTGTGGGTCCACTTTTAGTTTGACGTTACTATATGACTGTTCAGCAGTAGATTGAGAATTCAACATGGACATCAGACATAAGCACCGTGACTAATGTCATGTTACTGTGTCCTCATTTACATGGAATCATGTATTGTTAGATGAACTGTGACAAGCAAGTAACTCCATGACACAATTAATGCCATGTTCTGAAAGGGTACCAAATGCCATTACTTAGTCTGCTGTGTGGCCTCTCATCCTGAGTACTGTTGACACTTTCATACTTTTATACCGGGGGTGGGGGTGGGGGGGAGGGGGGGTGGGTTCCATTGATGAAGAAAATCATTGATATCCCAATTTACTTAATCATGACTCATTTTTCCTCCATACAACCAAGTATTGTACATGTATAACTGGTGTATTGTCTGTAAGTGTTTAGATTATGAGAGAACAGTGAGGTATGAATTAACCATTAGCACTGCAGCAGTGCGTTTCTCCATTCGTTTAGTGAAAATTAGACTAATATATTTTGACTTTAAAATTTCCAGCACTGGGTTGAATGTTACTAAATGGAACATTGTTGTTAATGTTGAGATTGTGTAAAGATTTGAAGAGAAAGACTGATGATTGGTGACGTTGCACTAAGTTCTCTAACATTGAGAAGAGCAGGAGTGGTGCAGCAAAGCATCATGGGAGCCCTGGCCACCAGCTCTGATGTGTAGGGTGGCGTAGGGTCTGTTGTATTTGAGGATGGGATTACTGATAGAAGGAATAGAAGGGTTTGGTAGAATCAAATAACGTTCTGCATTTGCACCAGTGATGAAGTCTGTCCCCTTTCACTGTAGACCAAAATGACGCTAATATGCTGGTCATATGTCCCAATCTAACAGTACGTCAAATCAGCTGTTAAGGATGCATAAAGCTCTTCTTTTCAGTACTATTCAACAGGGGTTTTGCCTTGAATTAGTGAAACATAGGAATTTTTCTGTCTTTTCCATGTTTTTCTATGAGTTAGCATATAATGAAGGCTCATGCATCAGGAGTCATGTCTTACTTCATTGTGTTTTTTCCCCCGTATGTCTTTTTGGTATTTAGTTGTGTTGGACCGTAAACTGCCATTTTCTGATATAATACTGCTCGGTGATATTGCTTCAGTATGACACAAATTACTAAATAAAAGCACTTTTAGCTTTTATTCTGTATGAAGCAAAATTAACTTTGTATTGTGTACATAATTGTACTAAAGACCTTCTCCAGTTAACACATATTTCTTTTGAAATGTATTTATTAGGTCTTAGTGCTATACAGAATAAAAATTCATCTCCACAGTGTGAGAGGTTTTGGTTTATTTTGATTGCCTGGCTCCCATTCTCTCAACGAGTGGAGTTCTGTGCACCTCGCATGTCTTCTAAATCATGGGCAGTGAGGAGGATGCTTGACTGTCTATTCTCATAGGTGACTTGTGCTGGTGCTCAGAACCTTTCAGACACTATGGCTACCACTGTAAAATAGTGTTGCATTAGTCATATGCATGGAACTGTTGATATTCTGATGTTCTGGCAGGCTTCTTTATAGACAACAGTTATTCAGGCCATCTCAATGTGTTTGTATTGTGTTAGACAAATTATCTTTTGAATGCTGAGGCAGCAATTGAGATGATTTACAAAAACATTTTAATGACAGGCAAATCAATTTCTTCAAGTTGAAAAATCACTTTCATAGATCAAGTGTGCATCATCACCTCAACACAATAAGGGGTGGAACTAAAAGAGAGTTGATATCACCTTGTGTGTACTGTAAATCACTTACAGAAATGACATGGCCAGAAAAAAAGGCACAATGCGTAATGTACAATTCATACTTGAGTTATACATTTGGTTTGACATGCTTGAAAGGAAAAATGGCAACATTTACAAGTTCATGGTGATATGGCTAGACTGTGGCAATAACCATAACATACTGATAGTGGACAACGATGATGGCATTTCTGGAAAATATGTTTTGTCTTGCAGATGATTTAGTTCCTTTTGAGAAAGCCATCAACAGTATCATGGTGTAAAGGGGATGCCAAATGATGTGAGATGTGTTTCTGAAACAGCTGAGCACCTCTCTGATCATGTGGCAGGGTCTTCAAAGGAGGTGCATATCTTCATGCCACCAGCTACCTGAATGTGAATATCACAGGGCCACCATCCCCATTTCAAATGCTAAGGCGTGACTACACATTGCTGTATTAGCGCATATATTATTTACATCCCATCCGATGCCATTAAAACATGTAACAGTTGTGTGTACATCTCACATTCTTCACACTAATGTTACCCCCTGTGTATTAGAGTGTACCGCTTACACTCTGCAATACTTAGCCTTTAAAAAAAAACTATGATTTGGGCTTTGAAGTCTCTGGATTCTTTGTGAGCTAGCTGCACGAAAGTAAACAAAACAATAAATAAATAAATAAATAAATAAAGCCTTGTAGCATAGTTGAGTCTATTAAGGACAATACAGTGCAAATAAAACAAGACCATCCACTTCCTCATGCCATGGACAATGCATTGGAAGCGTTGTCAGGCCCTTCCAGGTTCTCTACATGTTATGTTTCAGACTTGTCTTAAAATGGATTCTATACATTTTCTTCTCATCAATCAAGACACAATACACCACAATGACAAAGCAACAGGTTTTTTTGAGTGTTTTGTTAATATCTTAAAAATAAAAGACTGACATATCCTATTTACATAATTATCAGACCCTAGTTATAACACTTGCAATCGATGGTCCTTGAGATGCAGCTAAAACTTGATTGCAGTCCACCTGGTGCCTATTTGAATTCATTGGACATAATTAGGAAAGGCACACACCTGTCTATGTAAGGTCTCATAGTTGATGGTGTTTGTCAGAGTACAGACCAAGCTAGAGGGCAAGAGAATTGTCTGTAGACCTGTGAAACAACATTCAGTCAAGACCCAGATCTGGGGAAGGCTACAAGAAAATAATTCTGCAGCATTGAAAATGCCCAAGAGCACGGTAGCCTCCAGCATTCTCAAATGGAAGAGATTTGGAATCGCCAACAGTCTAGCCTAGATCTGGCCACCCAGGGTTGAAGGGCATTGGTCTGATGAGACCCAATAACCCAATGTTTATTAGGAATGAGATTCACAGGTAGTTTGTGGGGCGACAGTGGTACAGGAGGTAGAGAAGTCGTTTAGTAATCAGAAGGTTGCTAGTTCGATTCCCTGTCGAAGCGTCCTTGAGCAAGACACTGAACCCCTAATTGCTCCTGATGTGCAGTGTGTCATCAGTGTAAATGTAAAATGTGTATACATTGTAAGTCGCACATATGTAAGTCGCTTTGGATAAAAGCGTCTGCTAAATGACTAAATGTAAATGTAAATGTTGTGGAGATGGGAGAAGGACAACCATCAGTGCAGCACTCCAACAATCAGGCCTTTATGGTACCGTGCATAGATGGATGCCATTCCTCCCTATATACGAGTTTGGCAAAAAGCAGCTGCATGACTCTCAGACCATGAGAAGCAAAATCCTCTGGTCTGATGAAACTAAGACGGAGCTATTTAGCCACAATCCCAACAACATGTGTAGAGGAAGCGGGCAGTGATCATCGCCTCATTAAAAACCTCCTCACAGTCAAACACAGTGGTGGCAGCATCATGCTGTAGGGATGTTTTACGCTGAAAGGGGATGAGATACCGATCAGGATGGCGGGAAAGACGAATGCAGAAAATATAGAGCAATCCTGAGAGAAATGTTTGTGAGTGCCCAGGAGCTCAGGCTGGGGCAAAGGTTTACATTTCAAGAAGACGATAACCTGAAGCATACGCCAAGAGATCTCAGGAGTGGCTTCAGGAAAACACTGAAGGTCCTGGAGTGGCCCAGCCAGAGTCTGGACCTGAACTCAATAGAGCAATCTCTGGAGAGACCTGAAAATGGCTGTGCATCAACTCTCCCCATCCAACCTTTCGATTCACCCAACGATTCTGCCATGAAGAATGGGAGACATTTCCAAAAGAAAGGTGTGTGCCAAGCTTCTAGAATCATTCCCAAGAAAACTTTAGGCTGCCATTACTGCAAAGGTGCTTTAACCAAGTAAGTGAGGGGTCTTAATAACTATGTAAATATGATATTTCAGTCTTTTTAATAAATAAAAACAACCCTCCAAAAACCTGTTTTTTTTATGTAGTCATTATGGAATATTGTGTGTAGATTGATGAGGGAAAAAATGAATTGAATCCATTTTAAGGTGAGTCTGTATCGTGGCACAATGTGGGCAGCTTGATCGGTGTGGACTTTCCAGATGCACTATAGGAGAAGGGCAATGCAACTAATTGTGAAAAGTGAGCTGCTTTGAGGGGAAAGACGAGACAAAAGGCAAGACCCGACCAAATCAAAAGGAAGGCCTTAGAGAGCTGCAGAGGCCTCAGCTAGAGAGGTCAGTGTCTGCTCTGCATGGCCACAGACATTAGTGTGGTGAGGCCTAAGAACAGTCTTGGTGTCTTGTCTTATGAGGGGGTCGGTGAGAGCCTGGTACAGACCTACTGACAGGAAGGGCAGGTGTTGAGGAAGTAAACAGGCTTGCACCTTTTCCTGCATCACTTAAATACTGCTTTTTCTTTTTGATACGAGGATACACAAATGCAGTCTCACACATATACACTGACAAACCTTAGTAGCCCAGGACCGCTAACTGGTGAAGAATGGTACACTAGTATCATATTATGCCTGTGGCGCATACATTTTTTTTTTTCTTCACCAAATCAGCCAGTCTTTGGGTTCAAATGTCAGGAGTCCACTGCACTGGTGGCTCTCTGGGGGTTTGAGGTCCGCCTCTCATCCTCTAGTCCCCATGATCCAGTGGCATGGTCCCGGGCAGTGAACAGGATCCCTTCCTTTTCCCTTTCTCTATGATGTGTCAAGGGCTGTATGGGGGAGGTTTCTCATCGGGAGGGTAGTGTGGTGGGGAGTAGCGGGGAGGGATCATGTTGGGCCACATGTGACTGGCACCAGACTGAGAGTCATCCGACAAACCAGAGTCCGGGTAGATACTGGTGGCCTAGACAAATACAAATGAAAAAAAAAAAAAATACGTCAGGATTTGTTAATAAATGTACTTTCTGTTTCTGCCGTATGTCACATCAAACAAAGCACACACATATTCACTTCATATTGAAAGAAAAGGCTATAGCCATGATGTTCAGTCCTCCATTTAGTCCTAAGTGCTCTTAGCGATGTGCTATTTCTGCTGGAAGGGTATACATAATTAAGAAGCACACCGAGCCCGTCACCGACCTATAAACCTTCAGTCATGTTTAAGTGTCTGGGATCTCAAGGAGACCTCTTATCCACTGTGGTCAAACTCTATCCCCTCCAGTAAATGTTGCAGCTGATAAAATAACAATTGATTAGAATGAAGACTGATCACCTGCAGGTCGTAGGTGGTGTAAGGTGGCAGACAGGGGGTGCTGTTGTAGTAAGAGTTGTAGGAGGTGGAAGGGGCAGGAGCTTCAGGGGGGCCTGGCACTGGCAGAGGCTCTGGCTCACAGGAGTCTGGGGCAGCACTTGGCACCTACCAGAACCACACAGAAACACACAGAACCACACAGCAAGTTACAGTACATAACATCTAACAGACCCACACAGAACCACACAGCAAGTTACAGTACATAACATCTACCAGAAACACACGGAACCACACAGCAAGGTACAGTACATAACACTACTCTACCAGAAACACACGGAACCACACAGCAAGGTACAGTACATAACATCTACCAGAAACACACGGAACCACACAGCAAGGTACAGTACATAACACTACTCTGTCAGAACATAATTCCAGTTCAGCACTCAGACATTCCTTACAGTCAATATATAAAACTGCACCAGTATAGTGACATGTCTTGTCTAAAACGGATTGATCGTCCGTTGGTCTTTAATGGACCTGCTCTGACCTGAGAAATATGTGGAAGGCAATATCTCTTCAAAATGCTGTCCTTAATTTTCCTTTTCATTTCTGCTACTTGCTCACTTGAAACTGACCAAGTGACAATTTCAGTGACACAAGAATATCCTTGTAGTTTTTGCTCCCAACTGGCCTTTTAATGATTTTACCTCATCTGGTCCTCCACCAATTCCCAACACAGACACAGACACCTTCCAGAAAATGACTTTCCTAACTTTGGCTCTCACCATGTCCTTGAAGCCTCCCAGGACTGCAGCCGTGATGATGCCGAGGAAGAGCGCGATGATGTTGAAGATGGTGGCGGACCAGAGCAGATGGTAGAGGTACACCACATCCTGGCAGCTCTTGACCTCTGTGTACTCATGATAACCTCCCCTCAGCTCCACGTGGCTACTCCGGAGAAGTGAGAAGGGGCAATCGGAGGGACAAGGGACAGAGAGCCAGAGTGGTGAGCGCAGTTGAGACACACAGCACCCACATCAAGTCCACAGCAGTCAGTTGTTAAGCCACTGAGGAAAGATACCATCATGACAGCTGAGTACATGCCTAACCCCTTCCCAAGAAGATGTAGCATACCTGAAAGTGCAGATGAGCTTTTGAAAGAAAAGACTATGACAAACAACCAAATATAACCATTTGGCTGGAAGATAGTGGTTTCCCCCGTGTAGTGCAACCTAACGGATAGCCAAACTTCACTTTCAAACAAACAACTCCAAAACGGATGAGATGCTTAAGTCAGAAGCTAGTCAAGTAGTGTTGCAGCTTGGACTGGAACACAGGAATGAGGCTGGGTCCTCATGGAGTCACAGACAGAAACACCCGGCAGGCCATGCAGGAGCATTCACCCACTCATTTCATTTGTGTGTTCCAGGCAGGAGCTCAACTCCACACAGATCCATTGATTAGCTCAACCACAGCAAACCATGGGTTGTGAGTGTTTTAACGTGCTGAGAGGGGGCTAAAAACAGGAAGACCTACTTCCAAATGGACGATTTCCTAACTTTTTTCAAAACATCTTTATTCTGATGTCCAAAAAGAGGATGCTCTCTGAAACATAGGTAAACACAAAGGTTCTTTCTAATACTGTTGAAACTAAGAGAGAAGAACAAAGAAAATCTCAATCAACGTAAAAATATAAAATCAGAAATGAACAGATTTCAAATCAGTGCATTATTTTTGACCTTTCACCTTACTTTGAAAGTATAGTCAGACAGCCAAGCACTCACTTGCCACAGTGGTAGAGTTCACAGCAGTAGCAGGTGTTGCTCTTTACACGCAGGTTACAGGACACTCTGGACGCAGTCTGGCAGTGCACCTAGGAATGCACTCAAAACAATCAGAGGTTGCTCTCCATTTGCTTCTATTGCAAGGAGCCTTACACAATACATGAAAGACTAATCATGTAATAGTATGATCCTTGACCCACACAGTTATGGAGACTCATTTTGGCTTGGGCTAAGGCAAGGACAACAGGTTCTACCGCTGATTGGCTAGTTTTTAAACAACTAAGAAACAAATGTTCCTCTTTTATCAAAAAAGCCAAATCAGAATATTATTTGTCTGTCACTACTGAAAATCTTAATGACCCTAGGAGATTTTGGAAAACCATAAAATCCATTTCTGTGAGCAAGAACTCTCAAGCTGTACCGACCTGTGTTATGAAAGATTCGGTTGCTGTCTATGACAAAATGGAGATACTTAATTGTTTTAACGAGCATTTTATATCTTCTGGCTCTCTGTTTGACTCTGCTTGTTCTGCGTCTGTGAAACCCTGTACTGACATTCCAGTGTATACTGGTCAGTCCTTTAACTTCGTACCATTCTCTGTTCAGGAAGTTCATAAAGCCCTAAAAACATTAGATCCTAGAAAACCCTCAGGACCTGATTTTATTGATCCTTACTTTTTGCAATTGGCAGCTGATTTTGTAGCAGGGCCTCTTGCTTATCTTTTTAACCTTACAGTGGAGAATAAGGAAATTCCTAGGATATGGAAATCTGCTTTTGATCTCCCTTTATTAAAAGGGGGTGATTCATTTTAAACAACTATAGGCCAATATCTAATGTATCGGTACTTGCTAAAACTCTTGAAACTCTTGTGAGTGTTCAATTAAAGGAGTTTCTATACACAAATGATATTTTGTCAACATATCAATCAGGTTTTAGGAAAAAAACATAGTACCATCACAGCTGCACTGAAGGTGGTAAATTACATTTCTGTTGCACTGGACAGGAAACAACATTGTGTATCACTCTTTATTGATCTGTCCAAAGCGTTCGACACAGTTGATCATGATGTTTTAAAACTTAGACTTTACTCAGGACTCTCGGAGCAAGCAGTCGCTTGGTTCTCAAACTACCTTAGTAATAGGTCTCAGTGCATTAAACATGATGGTCTATGTTCTGATATTGCATCTATCTACAAGGGTGTTCCACAGGGCTCTGTATTAGGTCCACTTTTATTCACTATTTATATTAATAATCTGAGTCAAAACATGTCAGATGCAAAAAAAAAAATATTTATGCTGAAGACACTGTTATATACTGCTGTGTGTCAACTCTTGCAAAGGCCACTGAATACTTGCAGAATGCTTTTATTGTTTTCCAAAATACCTTACTTCAGCTGAAACTCGCCCTAAATGCAGATAAAACTAAATGTATGTTGTTTACCAACACTAGGAACAGGCCTAAAAATATCCCTTCTGTTGTCACTCTTGAGGGAAGTGATATAGAGATGGTAACTCTTATAAATACCTGGGTATTTTGA
The DNA here is from genome assembly GCF_900700415.2 of Clupea harengus. Lineage (NCBI taxonomy): Eukaryota > Metazoa > Chordata > Actinopteri > Clupeiformes > Clupeidae > Clupea > Clupea harengus. The sequence goes on along the minus strand of NC_045171.1, from coordinate 26,131,274 downwards.
TTGATGACTCCCTCACTTTTAAGCCACTTCTGTACCTGGTGAAAAAGCTGAGGCTAAAACTGGGTTTTTGTTGTGCTTTTCTTTTAATGTAAAAAAGAAACTTGTTGCCGCCACTTTTTTATATGTGCTAGATTATGGTGACCTATTGTACATGCACACCTCTGCTCAGTGTCTTCATAAGGTTGACACAGCATACCATGTATCCTTGAGGTTCATTACAAACTGTAAAGCTCTGACTCACCACTGTGAGCTATACTCTCGGGTAGGATGGCCTGCTCTGGCCACTCATAGGCTCTGTCACTGGTACTCCTTTATATATAAGGCAATACTTGTTCTGCTCCCATACTACCTATGTGTCCTAATCAAGCAGAAAAGTGCCGGCAAATACTCTTTGCGTTCACAGGACTATTTTATGCTAACTGTCCCAAATGCCCGTACGGAAATAGGAAGGAGGGCTTTTGTGTATTCTGCTCCCTCGGCATGGAATATCTTGCAAAAGGTCTTGGAACTAAATGATTTCATCTCACTTAATGCTTTTAAACTCAGATTATTTAAGATGTACATTTTTGTATGTACCTGGCTACGACACTAACTCCTAAATGTTGTCTTCTTTTGTGTTTCTGTCTGTAACTATGTTTGTATGTATGCTGCTGCCTGTCTTGGCCAGGTCTCCCTCTTGAAAAAGAGATTCTTAATCTCAATGGTTTTTCTCCTGGTTAAATAATAATAAAAAATTGGAATAAGGGTAGTCCACTCACATCTCTGTCAGATGCTGAAACACTGGAGTAGTATTCACACCGTCCAGCATACAGGGGCCCCAGATCCTGTGGAATATCAGTCACATATACATGCAGCAGGAACCATAGGGCACTCCCATCATTTGGAGTCATGGAATTAGAGATACTTACTATGTGTCGGGTGGCAAACACCCCATCAACAATGGCACAACAGAAGGCGGCCACCACACCAAAACTGATAAACACAATGGATGCAACCAGCTGAGACAGAGAGAGAGAGAGAGAGGGAGAGAGAGAGGGAGGGAGAGGGAGAGAGGGAGAGAGAGGGAGAGAGGGAGAGAGAGAGAGAGAGAGAGACTGTTAAAACACAGAACGCCTGGATATCATAATCCAAATCATATCTTACATCTTATAACATAGCTTTTCATTAAAACGGTGTTTCTTTGATGGACAATAATCAAAGTTGTGTGCATTTGGGCTCACACATCGATGCAGACCCTTTCTTTCTCATAAGATTTCATAATTTCATGATTTGATTAACATCCTGATTTGATTAACATCACATCTTTTCCCACAGATCTCCTGTTCATTGTATAACTTCTCTGGGATCTCCCTGTCAAAGACAATATGAAATGTGAAGGGTTTCAAAGAGAGCAGGTCATTGTAGGGTGATGGAGCTGGCAGTTACTCCGAAGGGCCCATATGGTAATGAGTTATTGTCCACACCCAGTCAGTTATCACAGTGAGAGGGCTGAAGCTGTGTGAGATGAGACATTAGGGCTGGGTGTGTGTGTGTGTGTGGGTGTGTGTGTGTGTGTGTGTGTGTGTGTGTGTGTGTCTGAATGAGACATTAGGGCTGGGACGAGGACAGAGGTGGAGATGAAGGTTTTAGTCTGCAAGATTCTCTCTGATGCACATTCACCACTGTCTCAAGATCACCAACATCACCCATCTCCAATGAGTTTTATCAAGAGAAGATGACCACATCAACTCAAGAACTATATATCCATGGTTGACCATGGGCAACTTTCACTGAAAATGTAAGACAGAGGTTAATTTGGGTATATATTATGTCAACTCTCTTTCCGGAGCTAAGACGTGAGGTAAGGAAACGAGGAAGGGATTCAAGGAAGATGGAGGACTCAAGCATAGGCATGCATTAGAAATGAGAAGTGCTCGCTCACTCATACGTCACTTTTAAAGAGACGTCCATTACTGATGACAGAGAACCATCTCCGCTTCCTGGACCTAAGCAATTAAGGATTTTATTTGCTGACTATTAAAGTAACACTATGCAACAATTTGACACTTTTTGAGGTATGGTTTAATAGGCAACTAGTTTTGGTGGCATCCTCAAATTCACTTTGATGGCATATGGTCATGTGAAGTACAGATAAACACCTGTGTCTTTCCCACTAGCCATCCAGGATATGCCCTATGTAGTTCTGTTTTTCTGGGCTGGAACCCCTTGCAAAAATGGAAGAAAAGCTTTCACACGCATGACATTGCCAGCTATCCTGCCAAAAGACACCAGTTAGTGTGTTGGCAAGCTTCTATCAGTGCCAACTGGGCTGTTGGTGGTGTTGGCAAGGTTTTGCCTGCCTTTTAGGTAGTTAGCTTGCTAGTTTTGGAACGGAACTACTCATTGCTGCTTTAAAAAAGTATTATTGTATTATTGTAAACAAAACATGGTGATGATGGAATTAGGACTATCTAATGTTCGTATTCCTTGGAACTGGCAGCCAATATAGAACAAGGATACCCCTTAAAGCCGTAAGAGTTTAATGACAGGTAATCCTCTGTCGACACACCGCTCACATACTGATGTTGCTGTTGACATGCTACAAATGTGTTGTTTTTAAATATGATCCTATGCACAGTTTTGTTCAATTTGGCACATGTAACCATGATTCAAGCATTTAGGCCATATTTCACTGGTGTAATATACTGAAACATATGTCTTCCTGCTGTGTCCCTGACAGATGTGAAGGAAGAGAAGGGAAATGTACAGCATTTTATCTCTGGCCAAAGGGTTTTGGATCTCAGATGGGATGGGAAGGAGAGAGGTGTCTGAAAGCCGTCTGGGTCCGGTGTCTCTTCAGTGCTGCCTGGTCCGGTGTCTCTTCAGTTCTGCCTCTAGGCCTGGCCTGGTCCAGTGTCTCTTCAGTGCTGCCTGTAGGCCTGGTCCAGTGTCTCTTCAGTTCTGCCTGTAGGCCTGGTCCAGTGTCCCTTCAGTGCTGTCTGTAGGCCTGGTCCAGTGTCCCTTCAGTGTCCCCTCAGTGCTGCCTGGTCCAGTGTCCTTCAGTGCTGCCTGGTCCAGTGTCTCCTCAGTTCTGCCTGGTCCAGTGTCTCCTCAGTTCTGCCTGGTCCGGTGTCTCTTCAGTTCTGTCTGTAGGCCTGGTCCAGTGTCCCCTCAGTGTCTCTTCAGTGCTGCCTGGTCCAGTGTCCCCTCAGTGTCTCTTCAGTGCTGCCTGGTCCAGTGTCCATTCAGTGTCTCTTCAGTTCTGCCTGGTCCAGTGTCCCTTCAGTGTCCTTCAGTGGTGCCTGGTCCAGTGTCCTTCAGTGCTGCCTGGTCCAGTGTCTCCTCAGTTCTGCCTGGTCCAGTGTCTCCTCAGTGCTGCCTGGTCCAGTGTCTTCAGTTCTGCCTGGTCCAGTGTCTTCAGTGCTGCCTGGTCCAGTGTCTTCAGTGCTGCCTGGTCCAGTGTCTTCAGTGCTGCCTGCCGTCCAGTGTCTTCAGTGCTGCCTGGTCCAGTGTCTCTTCAGTTCTGCCTGTAGGCCTGGTCCAGTGTCTTCAGTGCTGCCTGGTCCAGTGTCTTCAGTGCTGCCTGTAGGCCTGGTCCAGTGTCCTTCAGTGCTGCCTGGTCCAGTCTCTTCAGTGCTGCCTGGTCCAGTGTCTCTTCAGTGCTGCCTGGTCCAGTGTCTCTTCAGTGCTGCCTCTAGGCCTGGCCTGGTCCAGTGTCTTCAGTGCTGCCTCTAGGCCTGGCATGGTGCCATGCTCTTTTCAGGGACCTGCACTCCTCCCTCCTCCCTCCTCTGAAATCAGTCTCCTCCCCTTCCCTATCAGGGCGCGTCTAAGGGAGGATTCAGTTACACGTCGCCCCATTCCATCCACAGCAGCTCAGTAAAGCAGAGAGGTGGGGAGATCTGCACCCTCCAAATGTCATTCCACGCATTCCGGCCTACAGAGGTTTGAACCTGTGACTGTCTAAGAACAGATAAATCAATCAGATCTGAAAATGTGTGAAAATTCTCACAATCTATCTCCCTTTTCTGAGCTCAAGCTGTGTGTGTCCTAATGCTGTACACACTGCTCTGTAAAAGTGTGTCTGGGTCCTGTCCTCCTAATACAGACCGACGCAAAGGGGGATGCTCATTCCATATTCCACATGTGCGCAGCAATGTTATGTCTGCATGGAGAAATACGAATAGCATCATACTAGACCCGACCCAACCCAGTCTCCATGCTGCCACAGGCAGGCGGCTCCATATCCTATTGCCTCTCCTCTCTCCTCTGCGACTCCCGCTGCACATTCCTGCCCAGAGACCCATCCTCCTCTTCTTACACAGGGCTATTTCTAGGTAGATTTCACAAGAAGCCGCTGAACATGCCGTGATCCTTTAGCCCAACCCATGGTAGCTGAACTCTGACTTACTCTCTAGCATCAAAACATGGCAAACATTAATGACCAACATCTGTGTTCCTTCTAGACCATTACCAGGTATAGTAACATAGTGAAGAGTGTGCTTTTGTAGTGAATGGCCACACCCTCACAAATGATATGCTAGTTCCAGAGCAGGAATATGACAGCACTGTGTAATACAAAACCTCTTACCATCTGCCTCTTGTTTTCTATCAAATGGGACCCAATGATTCCGAGAAAGGAACCGAAACCAAGCTGAAAATAAAGCAGAGTAGAATGTGTTCAAGATAGGAAACTCAAATAGTCCATTGAACAACGTAGGAAATATTTTGTCAACATCAAGGCGTTGTAGCTCCCACTTCTAATTTCATGTTGTTTTTAAACTTTTACTTGAAATGCCTCTGAATACAATGTGTCACTCCTTAGGCTGTCATTTTCTTGGTTATCTGAAGTTCTCCTCAGAAAGGTCAACCATAACAATTCTATACAAAAACAAGCTCAGCAAAAAATAGGAATACTTCAAGCTTTGAAACTTGATTCGATAGAAAAACAGCCAGCAGTTGTGAGCACTGCAAATCGGGCCTTTATTTCAGATTGATTATCTAATTACAAAGCTTAATAATTAATACATGAACTGGGTCTTATATATAAAATGATCCTATAGAAAGAAGGAAAACTAGCCATTAGTAACTTGTAGTACTAGCAGGGCCTAATAATCTCGGGGCACCATGCTATTTTCTGTCTTCAGATTATGTAGATTATGTGGAAGTGGAATTATACAGGAGCGTCAAACAATCTCAACAATTTCTTCTAACGCTCAGAAACTCACTATGACTCCAGGATAGTATCCTCCGACTGTGATGTTCTGGGTCCTGGTGGTGGCTGCGAGTCCAAACACGAGGATGAGCATCGACACCACAAGCAGCATCCCCGTGGCCATTATGGACTTTCTCTTTCTCCTCTTATATGATCCTAAGGGTAACAACAAGCATGACAGTCTACCTGAGGGCTGTCCGCCCATCCTACACACCCTTTAATCAAATGAGGGCAATGGTCTAATTATGTCCCCATGTCCTCAAATTACTCTTATGTGATGTATAACTTAATGTTGTAGGCTAGTTTCATGTTAGGGATAAGCCAAATTGACCCAATGGGCGGGTACCTTGTAACCTCGTGTAATAGCGTACCCTCGTATAACAGTGTCAATCCTATTTAGTAATTTACCGGAAAAGGCAAATTATAATTTGAAATATGACGGTGTTGTTAGAGCACGCAATAGCGAACCCTCTACCTGTAACCATATGTTGGTCGCAATCTGTAGCGTCTGCTGCACCTGCACTGACCGACACAGAAACCTTGAGAAAATAGATGATGTAACGACAGTATTTATTTTCGAAGGAAAGGACTCCTGCCATGGGCTCTTACGGGCACAGACATTAATGTAAATGCTTCAAAATTACCCCAGAAACCTGACTGCAACAGTCGATTTTGTTTTTCAAAAGCAGTAAAATATTAGGCTACTCTGAAATGCAGTGTTACAAGGAAGTCTATATGATTAGGCAGCCCCGTCCACGAGGTCAATGATCATTTTTGAAAATGTCTCATTACACGTTCAGCAAAAGGCTATTGCATTTTCAAATTTCAGGGCATTGACCTTGTTCACATACCCATCGTATCGGAGAGAGTTATTCCATTGGCTTGATGATTTAGGTCCGTTGGCATATTTACTCTACTCGCGAGTAACAGCCTATTAAGCAAGGTCTGGAGATATATCCAACTCTTATTACATATGAAAAATGTAAACAATTAGTTAAATATCGTGCGATCTTGGTTTGCGGTGGCATTCTCTAATATCCCGCGTCCCCTCTGCTGCCACGATGGTGTAATTTGCATCAGCGCGCACTGACATAAATGCTGCTCTCATTCTCTCGTCCGGACCTCAGCCGCGGCGTCTTTTGGCTCATTTACGCATGCGCTAAGAACACACCTCATCTTCGTTAGGGCAGACATACTTTGCATTACTCTCACAAATACTGTTGCTGTATCGCACGGTCACCATGTCAGAAATACATAACTGTTTTGGGGTAGGTAGCCTACTGAAAAAGACACAAAGCCCTTTCCGTTTGACGCAACCTAAAGAAATGAACGGGCGCCCCCTATCGACTTGAAAACAGATGACATGTGGGTGAAACAACCTCAGTACACTCCCTGAGGTCAGAAAACATCTTACTGAAATTGGGCTTTAGAGCTTCACCTTTGCATTCTACAACGGTGAAGACCAATACAGGAACGGTAAACTGCTCCAATTTGCGGATGTCCAGTGAGAATGTGGTTCACAATGTCGTGTGTTTGTAAATAGTTTTCTAGACAAATGATTGCAAAGTAGGCCTAAGAAAAGTCAAATATAATAATTTTCCAATAAATCATTTTAACAATTAAGCACCGCTGCATTGTTGGTTACGTTCCAGAATACATTTGTTAGTCAGTTATCCAGCAGCTTCTGTCCTACTTGCTCTCCGAAGTCTCAGAACACTCGTGTAAATAGTAACTTTTCCACGCGGTGAACCTAACTCCACTGTCTGTACTCCTCAGATTCACGGGGCATATCGTGTCACACTGTCCTAAAGAAGT